>NW_027475178.1:0-300000 GCF_051020985.1 Nomia melanderi
TTTGTTTTATATAGTTTTATATAGCTTTATTAGTTTCATATAGTTATATAGAGTTTTATGTAGTTTTAAATAGCTTTATATGTTTAATATAGTTATACATAGTTTTATATAGTTCTGTTAGTTTTATATATTTTTATATAGTTTTATATAGTGTTATATAGATTTATATAGTTTTATTAGTTTTAAATCGTTTTATATAGTTTTATATAGTTTGGTTAGTTTTATATATTTTTATATAGTTTTATATAGTGTTATATAGTTTTATGTAGATTTATATAGTTTTATAGAGTTTTATATAGTTATATATAGTTTTAATTATTTTTATATACTTTTATAGAGTCTTATATAGTTTTATATAGCTTTATACAGTTTCCTTGGTATTATATAGTTTTATATAGTTTTATTGAGTTTTATCTAGTTTTATATAATTTTATATAGTCTTATATAGTTTTGTTAGTTTTTTATAGTTTTATATAGTGTTATATAGTTTTATATAGTTTTATTAGTTTTAAATCGTTTTATATAGTTTTATATAGTTTTATAGAGTTTTATATAGTTTTATATAGTTTTATATAGTTTAATATAGTTTTATAGAGTTTTATATAGTTTTATATAGTTTTAAATAGTTTTATACACTTTTATAGAGTTTTATTTAGCTTTATATAGTTTTCTGAGTGTTTTATAGGTTTATATAGTTTTAGACAGTATTATATAGTTTTATATAGTTTTGTTAGTTTTATATAATTTTATATAGTTTTATGTAGTTTTATATAGTTTTATAGAGTTTTATATAGTTTTATATAGCTTTATATAGTTTTATATAGTTTTACAGGGTTTTATATAGTTTTATATAGTTTTGTTAGTTTTATATTGTTTTATGTAGTTTTATATAGTTTTGTTAGTTTTATATTGTTTTATATAGTTTTATATAGTTTTATATAGTATTATATAGTTTTATATAGATTTATATAGTTTTGTTAGTTTTATATACTTTTATATTGTTTTATTTGTTTTGTATAGTTTTATATAGTTTCAAATAGTTTTATGTTGTTTTAGAGTGTTTTATATAGTTTCATGTAGTTTTATATAGTTTTATATTGTTTTGTATAGTTTTATTTGTTTTATATAGTTTTATGTAGCTTTATTAGTTTCATATAGTTATATAGAGTTTTATGTAGTTTTATATAGCTTTATATGTTTAATATAGTTTTACATAGTTTTATATAGTTTTGTTAGTTTTATATATTTTTATATAGTTTTATATAGTGTTATATAGATTTATATAGTTTTATTAGTTTTAAATCGTTTTATATAGTTTTATATAGTTTGGTTAGTTTTATATATTTTTATATAGTTTTATATAGTGTTATATAGATTTATATAGTTTTATTAGCTTTAAATCGTTTTATATAGTTTTATTCAGTTTTATATAGTTTTATATAGTTTTATTAGTTTTACATAGTTTTATATAGTTTTATGTAGATTTATATAGTTTTATAGAGTTTTATATAGTTATATATAGTTTTAATTATTTTTATATACTTTTATAGAGTCTTATATAGTTTTATATAGCTTTATACAGTTTCATTGGTATTATATAGTTTTATATAGTTTTATTGAGTTTTATCTAGTTTTATATAATTTTATATAGTTTTATATAGTTTTGTTAGTTTTTTATAGTTTTATATAGTGTTATATAGTTTTATATAGTTTTATTAGTTTTAAATCGTTTTATATAGTTTTATATAGTTTTATAGAGTTTTATATAGTTTTATATAGTTTTATATAGTTTTATATAGTTTAATATAGTTTTATAGAGTTTTATATAGTTTTATATAGTTTTAAATAGTTTTATACACTTTTATAGAGTTTTATTTAGCTTTATATAGTTTTCTGAGTGTTTTATAGGTTTATATAGTTTTAGACAGTATTATATAGTTTTATATAGTTTTGTTAGATTTATATAATTTTATATAGTTTTATGTAGTTTTATATAGTTTTATATAGTTTTATAGAGTTTTATATAGTTTTATATAGTTTTATATAGCTTTATATAGTTTTATATAGTTTTACAGGGTTTTATATAGTTTTATATAGTTTTGTTAGTTTTATATTGTTTTATGTAGTTTCATATAGTTTTGTTAGCTTTATATAGTTTTATATAGTTCAATAGAGTTTTATATAGGTTTATATAGTTTTGTTAGTCTTATATAGTTTTATATTGTTTTATATAGGTCTATAGTGTTTTATATAGTTTTATATAGTTCTATAGACTTTTATATAGTTTTATATAGTTTTATATAGTTTTATACAGTTTTATATAGTTTTTTTTAGATTCATATAGTTTTATATGGTTTCATTAGTTTTATCCAGTTTTATATTGTTTTATATAGTTTCATATAGTTTTATATAGTTTTATGTAGTTTTATATAGTTTTGTATATCTTTATATAGTTTTATATAGTTTCATATAGTTTTATACAGATTTATATCGTTTTACAATCTTTCGTATTGTTTCATTAGTTTCATATAGTTTTATATATTTCTATATAGTTTCATACAGTTTTATTAGTTTTATATAGTTTTGTGTAGTTTTACATAGTTTTATATAGTTTCATATAGTTTTATACAGATTTATAACGTTTTACAATCTTTCGTATTGTTTCATTAGTTTCATATAGTTTTATATATTTCTATATAGTTTCATACAGTTTTATTACTTTTATATAGTTTTATATAGTTTTATATAGTATTATATAGTTTCATATAGTTTTACATAGTTTTATATAGTTTTATATAGTTTTATATAATTTTATATTGTCCTATATAGTTTTACATAGTTTTATGGAGTTTTATTAGTTTTACATAGTTTTATATAGTTTTATATAGTTTTATATAGTTTTATATAGTTTAATATAGTTTTATATAGTTTGTTATAGTTTTACACAGTTTTATTTAGTCCTATTAGTTTTGTATATTTGTATTACTTTTGTATAGTTTTATATAATTTTATATAGTAAGAAAGCCCTGGCGCATAAGTGAGTTATGCAGGCAAGATCTCGGAGCATCAGCGGCAGAGAAAATCTCAGTTACACGGTACCGCACACTCAGGTTTTGTCAAAAATCGAGCATGCATCTGCTGATATCTCGGGAGTTATAAGAAATAGTAAGATAAATCAAGCTGCATTTTCTGTTGGAGGTCCTGGCGCATGAATGTGTGCAGCGGGAACGACCTCGGACCACCAGGGGCCGAGAAAATTACAGTTTTTCGGTATCCGCCACCCAAAGTCATGTAAAAATCCAGCATATATCTGGTGATATCTCCTGTGCTGTTAGAGATAGCGCAGTAATTCAAAGAGCATTGTCCGTACCAGGCCCTTGGGCATGAATCTGAGCAGCTGGAACGACCTCGAACCACCAGGGGCCGAGAAAACCACCGACACATGGGGCCGGACACCCAAGGTCATGTAAAAATCCAGCATATATCTGGAGATATCTGGGGTGCTATTACAGATAGCGCAATAAACCAAAGTGCCTTGTCTGCAGGAGTCCCTGGTGGATGAATCTGTGTAGCGGGAACGACTTCGGACCACCAGGGGCCGAGAAAACCACCGTCTCATGGGACCGGACACTCAGGGTCAGCGAAAAATCCAATATATATCTCATGATATCTCGGGTGCTATTAGAGATAGCTCGATAAATCAAAGTGCATTGTCTGCAGGAGGCTCTGGCGCATGCACCTGTGCAGCAGGAACTACCTCGGACCACCAGGGGCCGAGCAACTTACAGATTTTCGGTATCCGTCACCCAAGGTCATGTAAAAATCCAGCATACATCTGGTGATATCTCGCGTGCTATTAGAGATAGCGCAAGAAATCAAAGTGCATTGTCTGCAGGAGGCCCTGGCGCATGAATCTGTGCAGCGGGATCTACCTCGGCCCACCAGGGGCCGAGAAAACCACCGACACATGGGGCCGGACTGTCAGGGTCAGTTAAAAATCCAATATATATCTGGTGGTATCTCGGGTGCATTTAGAGATAGCGCAATAAACCAAAGTGCATTGTCTGCAGGAGGCCCTGGCGCATGAATCTGTGCAGCAGGAACGTCCTCGGACCACCAGGGCCCGAGAAAACCACCGACAGATGGGGCCGGACACCCAAGGTCCTGTAAAAATCCAGGATGTATCTGATGATATCTCGGGTGCGATTAGAGATAGCGCAATAAATCAAAGTGCATTGTCCGTATGAGGCACTTGCGCATGAATCTGTGCCGCGGGGACGACCTCGGACCAGCAGGGGCCGAGAAAACCACCGACACATGGGTTCGGACACCCAGGGCCAGGGAAAAATCCAGGAAGTATCTGATGATATCTCGTGTGCTATTAGAGATAGCGGGATATATCAAAGTGAATTGTCTGCAGGAGGCCCTGGCGCATGAATCTGTGCAGCAGGAACGACCTCGGACCACAGGGGCAGAGAAAGCCACCGACACATGGGGCCGGACTGTCAGGGTCAGGGAAAAATCCAGCATATATCTGGTTATATCTCGGGTGCTATTAGAGATAGCGCAATAAATCAAAGTGCATTGTCTGCAGGAAGCCCTGGCGCATGATTCTGTTCAGCGGGAACGACCTCGGACCACCAGGGGCCGAGAAAACCACAGTCTCATGGGGCCGGGCACTCAGGGTCAGGGGAAAATCCAATATATATCTGGTGATATCTCGGGTGGTATTAGAGATAACGCAATAAACCAAAGGGAATTATCTGCAGGGGGCCCTGGCGCATGAATCTGTGCAGTGGGAACGACCTCGGACCACAGGGGCAGAGAAAGCCACCGACACATGGGGCCGGACTGTCAGGGTCAGGGAAAAATCCAGCATATATCTGGTTATATCTCGGGTGCTATTAGAGATAGCGCAATAAATCAAAGTGCATTGTCTGCAGGAAGCCCTGGCGCATGATTCTGTTCAGCGGGAACGACCTCGGACCACCAGGGGCCGAGAAAACCACAGTCTCATGGGGCCGCGCACTCAGGGTCAGGGGAAAATCCAATATATATCTGGTGATATCTCGGGTGGTATTAGAGATAACGCAATAAACCAACGGGAATTATCTGCAGGGGGCCCTGGCGCATGAATCTGTGCAGTGGGAACGACCTCGGACCACCAGGGGCCGAGAAAACCACCGTCTCATGGGGCCCGACGCTCAGGGTCAGGGAAAAATCCAATATATATCTGGTGATATCTCGGGTGCTATTACAGATAGCGCAATAAATCAAAGTGCATAGTCTGTAGGAGGCCCTGGCCCATGAGTCTGTGCAGTGGGAACGACCTCGGACCACCAGGGGCCGAGAAAACCACAGTCTCATGGGGCCGGACACTCAGGGTCAGGGGAAAATCCAATATATATCTGGTGATATCTCGGGAGCTATTAGAGATAGCGCAATAAATCAAAGTGCATTGTCTGCAGGAGGCCCTGGCGCATGAATCTGGGCAGCAGGAACGACCTCGGACCTCCAGGGGCCGAGAAAATTACAGAGATTCGGTATCCGTCACCCAAGGTCATGTAAAAGTCCAATATATATCAGGTGATATCTCGGGTGCTATTACAGATAGCGCAATAAATCAAAGTGCATTGTCTGTAGGAGGCCCTGGCGCATGAATCTGTGCAGCGGGAAGGACCGTGGACCACAAGGGGCCGAGAAACCCACCGTCACTTGGGGCCGGGCACCCAAGCTCTTGTAAAAATCCAGGATATATCTGATGATATCTCGGGTGCTATTGCAGATAGCGCGCTAAATCAAAGTGCATTGTCTGCAGAAAGCCCTGGCGCATGAATCTGTGCAGCGGGAAGGACCTCGGACCACCAGGGGCCGAGAAAACCTCCGACACATGGGGCCGGACACCCAAGGTCATGTAAAAATCCAGGATGTATCTGATGACATCTCGGGTGGTATTAAAGATAGCGCAATAAACCAAAGTGAATTATCTGCAGGAGGCCCTGGCGCATGAATCTGTGCAACGGGATCGACCTCGGACCACCAGGGGCCGAGAAAAGTACCGTCTCATGGGTCCGGACACTCAGCGTCGGGGAAAAATCCAATATATATCTGGTGATATCTCGGGTACTATTACAGATAGACAGATAAATCAAAGTGCATTGTCTGCAGGAAGCCCTGGCGCATGATTCTGTTCAGCGGGAACGACCTCGGACCACCAGGGGCCGAGAAAACCACAGTCTCATGGGGCCGGGCACTCAGGGTCAGGGGAAAATCCAATATATATCAGGTGATATCTCGGGTGCTGTTACAGATAGCGCGATAAATCAAAGTACATTGTCTGCTGGAAGCCCTGGCGCATGAATCTGTGCAGCGGGAACGACCTCGGACCACCAGGGGCCGAGAAAACCACCGACACATGGGGCCGTACTGTCAGGGTCAGGGAAAGATCCAATATATATCTGGTGATATCTCGGGTGTTTTAGAGATAGCGCAATAAACCAAAGTGCCTTGCCTGCAGGATTCCCTGGCGCAACATTCTGTGCAGCGGGAACGACCTCGGACCACCAGGGGCCGAGAAAATCACCGTCTCATGGGGCCGGACACTCAGGGTCAGGGAAAAATCCAATATATATCAGGTGATATCTCGGGTGCTGTTACAGATAGCGCGATAAATCAAAGTACATTGTCTGCTGGAAGCCCTGGCGCATGAATCTGTGCAGCGGGAACGACCTCGGACCACCAAGGGCCGAGAATATCACCGTCTCATGGGGCCGGAAACTCAGGGTCACGGAAGAATCCAATATATATCTGGTGATATATCGGGTGCTATTAGAGATAGCGCAATAAACCAAAGTGCCTTGCCTGCAGGAGGCCCTGGCGCATGATTCTGTGCAGCGGGAACGACCTCGGACCACCAGGGGCCGAGAATATCACCGTCTCATGGGGCCGGACTGTCAGGTTCAGGGAAAGATCCAATATATATCTGGGGATATCTCGGGTGCCATTACAGATAGCGCAATAAACCAAAGTGAATTTTCTGCAGGAAGCCCTGGCGCATGAATCTGTGCAGCAGGAACGACCTCGGACCACCAGGGGCTTAGAAAATTAACGATTTTCGGTATCCGTCGCCCAAGGTCCTGTAAAAATCCAGCGTATATCTAGTGATATCTCGGGGGCTATTAGAGATAGCGCTATAAATCAAAGTGAGTTGTCTGTAGGTGGCCCTGGCGCATGATTCTGTGCTGCGGGAATGACCTCGGACCACCAGGGGCCGAGAAAACCACCGTCTCATGGGGCCGGACACTCAGGGTCTGGGAAAAATCCAATATATATCTGGTGATATCTCGAGTGCTATTACAGATAGCGCAATAAATCAAAGTGCATTGTCTGCAGCAAGCCCTGGCGCATGAATCTGTGCAGCAGGAACCACCTCGGACCACCAGGGGCCTAGAAAATTATCGCTTTTCGGTATCCGTCGACCAAGGTCATGTAAAAATCGAGCATATATCTGGTGATATCTCGGGTGCTATTACAAAGTGCCTTGCCTACAGGAGGCCCTGGCGCATGAATCGGTGCAGCGGGAACGACCTCGGAACACCAGGAGCCGAGAAAGGCCCTGGCGCATGAATCTGTGCAGCGGGAACGACCTCGGACCACCAGGGGCCGAGAAAACCACCGTCTCATGGGGCCGAACACTCAGGGTCAGGGAAAAATCCAATATATATCTGGTGATATCTCGGGTGATATTAGAGATAGCGCAATAAATCAAAGTGCATTGTCTGTAGGCGGCACTGGCGAGTGAATCTGTGCAGCAGGAACGACCTCGGACCACCAGGGGCCAAGAAAATTACAGATATTCGGAATCCGTCACCCAAGGTCATGTAAAAATCCAGCATATATCTGGTGATATCTCGGGTGCTATTACAGATAGCGTAATAAACCAAAGTGCATTATCTGTAGGAGGCCCTGGCGCATGAATCTGTGCAGTGGGAACGACCTCGGACCACCAGGGGCCGAGAAAACCACCGTCTCATGGGGCCCGACGCTCAGGGACAGGGAAAAATCCAATATATATCTGGTGATATCTCGGGTGCTATTACAGATAGCGCAATAAATCAAAGTGCATAGTCTGTAGGAGGCCCTGGCCCATGAGTCTGTGCAGCGGGAACGACCTCGGACCACCAGGGGCCGAGAAAACCACAGTCTCATGGGGCCGGACACTCAGGGTCAGGGGAAAATCCAATATATATCTGGTGATATCTCGGGAGCTATTAGAGATAGCGCAATAAATCAAAGTGCATTGTCTGCAGGAGGCCCTGGCGCATGAATCGGTGCAGCGGGAACGACCTCGGAACACCAGGAGCCGAGAAAACCACCGACTCATGGGGCCGGACACACTGGGTCAGGGAAAAATCCAATATATATCTGGTGATATCTCGGGTGCTATTACAGATAGCGCGATAAATCAAAGTGCACTGTGTGCAGGTGGCCCTGGCGCATGAATCTGTGCAGCGGGAACGACCTCGGACAACCAGGGACCGAGAAAACCACCGACAAATGGGGGCCGGACTGTCAGGTTCAGGGAAAAATCCAATATATATCTGGGGATATCTCGGGTGCCATTACAGATAGCGCAATAAAGCAAAGTGAATTTTCTGCAGGAAGCCCTGGCGCATGAATCTGTGCAGCAGGAACGACCTCGGACCACCAGGGGCCTAGAAAATTAACGATTTTCGGTATCCGTCGCCCAAGGTCATGTAAAAATACAGCATATATCTGGTGATATCTCGGGTGCTATTACAAAGTGCCTTGCCTGCAGGAGGCCTTGGGGCATGAATCTGTGCTGCGGGAACGAACTCGGACCACCAGGAGCCGAGAAAACCACCGACTCATGGGGCCGGACACACTGGGTCAGGGAAAAATCCAATATATATCTTGTGATATCTCGGGTGCTGTTACAGATAGCGCGATAAATCAAAGTGCATTGTCTGCAGGAGGCCCTGGCGCATGATTCTGTGCAGCGGGAACGACCTCGGAGCACCAGGGGCCGAGAAAATCACCGTCTCATGGGGCCGGACTGTCAGGGTCTGGGAAAAATACAATATATATCTGGTGATATCTCGGGTGCTATTACAGATAGCGCAATAAATCGAAGTGCATTGTCTGTAGGAGGCACCGGCGAATGAATCTGTGCAGCGGGAACGTCCTCGGACCACCAGGGGCCGAGAAAATTAACGATTTTCGGTATCCGTCGCCTAAGGTCATGTAAAAATCCGGCATATATCTGGTGATATCTCGGGTGCTATTGCAGATAGCGCGCTAAATCAAAGTGCATTGTCTGCAGAAAGCCCTGGCGCATGAATCTGTGCAGCGGGAAGGACCTCGGACCACCAGGGGCCGAGAAAACCACAGTCTCATGGGGCCGGGCACTCAGGGTCAGGGGAAAATCCAATATATATCTGGTGATATCTCGGGTTGTATTAGAGATAACGCAATAAACCAAAGGGAATTATCTGCAGGGGGCCCTGGCGCATGAATCTGTGCAGCGGGAACGACCTCGGACCACCAGGGGCCGAGAAAACCACCGTCTCATGGGGCCGGACACTCAGGGTCAGGGAAAAATCCAATATATATCTGGTGATATCTCGGGTGATATTAGAGATAGCGCAATAAATCAAAGTGCATTGTCTGTAGGCGGCACTGGCGAGTGAATCTGTGCAGCAGGAACGACCTCGGACCACCAGGGGCCAAGAAAATTACAGATATTCGGAATCCGTCACCCAAGGTCATGTAAAAATCCAGCATATATCTGGTGATATCTCGGGTGCTATTACAGATAGCGTAATAAACCAAAGTGCATTATCTGTAGGAGGCCCTGGCGCATGAATCTGTGCAGCAGGAACGACCTCGGACCACAGGGGCAGAGAAAGCCACCGACACATGGGGCCGGACTGTCAGGGTCAGGGAAAAATCCAGCATATATCTGGTTATATCTCGGGTGCTATTAGAGATAGCGCAATAAATCAAAGTGCATTGTCTGCAGGAAGCCCTGGCGCATGATTCTGTTCAGCGGGAACGACCTCGGACCACCAGGGGCCGAGAAAACCACAGTCTCATGGGGCCGGGCACTCAGGGTCAGGGGAAAATCCAATATATATCTGGTGATATCTCGGGAGCTATTAGAGATAGCGCAATAAACCAAAGGGAATTATCTGCAGGGGGCCCTGGCGCATGAATCTGTGCAGTGGGAACGACCTCGGACCACAGGGGCAGAGAAAGCCACCGACACATGGGGCCGGACTGTCAGGGTCAGGGAAAAATCCAGCATATATCTGGTTATATCTCGGGTGCTATTAGAGATAGCGCAATAAATCAAAGTGCATTGTCTGCAGGAAGCCCTGGCGCATGATTCTGTTCAGCGGGAACGACCTCGGACCACCAGGGGCCGAGAAAACCACAGTCTCATGGGGCCGGGCACTCAGGGTCAGGGGAAAATCCAATATATATCTGGTGATATCTCGGGTGGTATTAGAGATAACGCAATAAACCAACGGGAATTATCTGCAGGGGGCCCTGGCGCATGAATCTGTGCAGTGGGAACGACCTCGGACCACCAGGGGCCGAGAAAACCACCGTCTCATGGGGCCCGACGCTCAGGGTCAGGGAAAAATCCAATATATATCTGGTGATATCTCGGGTGCTATTACAGATAGCGCAATAAATCAAAGTGCATAGTCTGTAGGAGGCCCTGGCCCATGAGTCTGTGCAGCGGGAACGACCTCGGACCACCAGGGGCCGAGAAAACCACAGTCTCATGGGGCCGGACACTCAGGGTCAGGGGAAAATCCAATATATATCTGGTGATATCTCGGGAGCTATTAGAGATAGCGCAATAAATCAAAGTGCATTGTCTGCAGGAGGCCCTGGCGCATGAATCTGGGCAGCAGGAACGACCTCGGACCTCCAGGGGCCGAGAAAATTACAGAGATTCGGTATCCGTCACCCAAGGTCATGTAAAAATCCAATATATATCAGGTGATATCTCGGGTGCTGTTACAGATAGCGCAATAAATCAAAGTGCATTGTCTGTAGGAGGCCCTGGCGCATGAATCTGTGCAGCGGGAAGGACCGTGGACCACAAGGGGCCGAGAAACCCACCGTCACTTGGGGCCGGGCACCCAAGCTCTTGTAAAAATCCAGGATATATCTGATGATATCTCGGGTGCTATTGCAGATAGCGCGCTAAATCAAAGTGCATTGTCTGCAGAAAGCCCTGGCGCATGAATCTGTGCAGCGGGAAGGACCTCGGACCACCAGGGGCCGAGAAAACCTCCGACACATGGGGCCGGACACCCAAGGTCATGTAAAAATCCAGGATGTATCTGATGACATCTCGGGTGGTATTAAAGATAGCGCAATAAACCAAAGTGAATTATCTGCAGGAGGCCCTGGCGCATGAATCTGTGCAACGGGATCGACCTCGGACCACCAGGGGCCGAGAAAAGTACCGTCTCATGGGTCCGGACACTCAGCGTCGGGGAAAAATCCAATATATATCTGGTGATATCTCGGGTACTATTACAGATAGACAGATAAATCAAAGTGCATTGTCTGCAGGAAGCCCTGGCGCATGATTCTGTTCAGCGGGAACGACCTCGGACCACCAGGGGCCGAGAAAACCACAGTCTCATGGGGCCGGGCACTCAGGGTCAGCGAAAAATCCAATATATATCTCATGATATCTCGGGTGCTATTAGAGATAGCTCGATAAATCAAAGTGCATTGTCTGCAGGAGGCTCTGGCGCATGCACCTGTGCAGCAGGAACTACCTCGGACCACCAGGGGCCGAGCAACTTACAGATTTTCGGTATCCGTCACCCAAGGTCATGTAAAAATCCAGCATACATCTGGTGATATCTCGCGTGCTATTAGAGATAGCGCAAGAAATCAAAGTGCATTGTCTGCAGGAGGCCCTGGAGCATGAATCTGTGCAGCGGGATCTACCTCGGCCCACCAGGGGCCGAGAAAACCACCGACACATGGGGCCGGACTGTCAGGGTCAGTTAAAAATCCAATATATATCTGGTGGTATCTCGGGTGCATTTAGAGATAGCGCAATAAACCAAAGTGCATTGTCTGCAGGAGGCCCTGGCGCATGAATCTGTGCAGCAGGAACGTCCTCGGACCACCAGGGCCCGAGAAAACCACCGACAGATGGGGCCGGACACCCAAGGTCCTGTAAAAATCCAGGATGTATCTGATGATATCTCGGGTGCGATTAGCGATAGCGGGATATATCAAAGTGAATTGTCTGCAGGAGGCCCTGGCGCATGAATCTGTGCAGCAGGAACGACCTCGGACCACAGGGGCAGAGAAAGCCACCGACACATGGGGCCGGACTGTCAGGGTCAGGGAAAAATCCAGCATATATCTGGTTATATCTCGGGTGCTATTAGAGATAGCGCAATAAATCAAAGTGCATTGTCTGCAGGAAGCCCTGGCGCATGATTCTGTTCAGCGGGAACGACCTCGGACCACCAGGGGCCGAGAAAACCACAGTCTCATGGGGCCGGGCACTCAGGGTCAGGGGAAAATCCAATATATATCTGGTGATATCTCGGGTGGTATTAGAGATAACGCAATAAACCAAAGGGAATTATCTGCAGGGGGCCCTGGCGCATGAATCTGTGCAGTGGGAACGACCTCGGACCACAGGGGCAGAGAAAGCCACCGACACATGGGGCCGGACTGTCAGGGTCAGGGAAAAATCCAGCATATATCTGGTTATATCTCGGGTGCTATTAGAGATAGCGCAATAAATCAAAGTGCATTGTCTGCAGGAAGCCCTGGCGCATGATTCTGTTCAGCGGGAACGACCTCGGACCACCAGGGGCCGAGAAAACCACAGTCTCATGGGGCCGGGCACTCAGGGTCAGGGGAAAATCCAATATATATCTGGTGATATCTCGGGTGGTATTAGAGATAACGCAATAAACCAACGGGAATTATCTGCAGGGGGCCCTGGCGCATGAATCTGTGCAGTGGGAACGACCTCGGACCACCAGGGGCCGAGAAAACCACCGTCTCATGGGGCCCGACGCTCAGGGTCAGGGAAAAATCCAATATATATCTGGTGATATCTCGGGTGCTATTACAGATAGCGCAATAAATCAAAGTGCATAGTCTGTAGGAGGCCCTGGCCAATGAGTCTGTGCAGTGGGAACGACCTCGGACCACCAGGGGCCGAGAAAACCACAGTCTCATGGGGCCGGACACTCAGGGTCAGGGGAAAATCCAATATATATCTGGTGATATCTCGGGAGCTATTAGAGATAGCGCAATAAATCAAAGTGCATTGTCTGCAGGAGGCCCTGGCGCATGAATCTGGGCAGCAGGAACGACCTCGGACCTCCAGGGGCCGAGAAAATTACAGAGATTCGGTATCCGTCACCCAAGGTCATGTAAAAATCCAATATATATCAGGTGATATCTCGGGTGCTATTACAGATAGCGCAATAAATCAAAGTGCATTGTCTGTAGGAGGCCCTGGCGCATGAATCTGTGCAGCGGGAAGGACCGTGGACCACAAGGGGCCGAGAAACCCACCGTCACTTGGGGCCGGGCACCCAAGCTCTTGTAAAAATCCAGGATATATCTGATGATATCTCGGGTGCTATTGCAGATAGCGCGCTAAATCAAAGTGCATTGTCTGCAGAAAGCCCTGGCGCATGAATCTGTGCAGCGGGAAGGACCTCGGACCACCAGGGGCCGAGAAAACCTCCGACACATGGGGCCGGACACCCAAGGTCATGTAAAAATCCAGGATGTATCTGATGACATCTCGGGTGGTATTAAAGATAGCGCAATAAACCAAAGTGAATTATCTGCAGGAGGCCCTGGCGCATGAATCTGTGCAACGGGATCGACCTCGGACCACCAGGGGCCGAGAAAAGTACCGTCTCATGGGTCCGGACACTCAGCGTCGGGGAAAAATCCAATATATATCTGGTGATATCTCGGGTACTATTACAGATAGACAGATAAATCAAAGTGCATTGTCTGCAGGAAGCCCTGGCGCATGATTCTGTTCAGCGGGAACGACCTCGGACCACCAGGGGCCGAGAAAACCACAGTCTCATGGGGCCGGGCACTCAGGGTCAGGGGAAAATCCAATATATATCAGGTGATATCTCGGGTGCTGTTACAGATAGCGCGATAAATCAAAGTACATTGTCTGCTGGAAGCCCTGGCGCATGAATCTGTGCAGCGGGAACGACCTCGGACCACCAGGGGCCGAGAAAACCACCGACACATGGGGCCGTACTGTCAGGGTCAGGGAAAGATCCAATATATATCTGGTGATATCTCGGGTGTTATTAGAGATAGCGCAATAAACCAAAGTTCCTTGCCTGCAGGATTCCCTGGCGCAACATTCTGTGCAGCGGGAACGACCTCGGACCACCAGGGGCCGAGAAAATCACCGTCTCATGGGGCCGGACACTCAGGGTCAGGGAAAAATCCAATATATATCAGGTGATATCTCGGGTGCTGTTACAGATAGCGCGATAAATCAAAGTACATTGTCTGCTGGAAGCCCTGGCGCATGAATCTGTGCAGCGGGAACGACCTCGGACCACCAAGGGCCGAGAATATCACCGTCTCATGGGGCCGGAAACTCAGGGTCACGGAAGAATCCAATATATATCTGGTGATATATCGGGTGCTATTAGAGATAGCGCAATAAACCAAAGTGCCTTGCCTGCAGGAGGCCCTGGCGCATGATTCTGTGCAGCGGGAACGACCTCGGACCACCAGGGGCCGAGAATATCACCGTCTCATGGGGCCGGACTGTCAGGTTCAGGGAAAAATCCAATATATATCTGGGGATATCTCGGGTGCCATTACAGATAGCGCAATAAACCAAAGTGAATTTTCTGCAGGAAGCCCTGGCGCATGAATCTGTGCAGCAGGAACGACCTCGGACCACCAGGGGCTTAGAAAATTAACGATTTTCGGTATCCGTCGCCCAAGGTCCTGTAAAAATCCAGCGTATATCTAGTGATATCTCGGGGGCTATTAGAGATAGCGCTATAAATCAAAGTGAGTTGTCTGTAGATGGCCCTGGCGCATGATTCTGTGCTGCGGGAATGACCTCGGACCACCAGGGGCCGAGAAAACCACCGTCTCATGGGGCCGGACACTCAGGGTCTGGGAAAAATCCAATATATATCTGGTGATATCTCGAGTGCTATTACAGATAGCGCAATAAATCAAAGTGCATTGTCTGCAGCAAGCCCTGGCGCATGAATCTGTGCAGCAGGAACCACCTCGGACCACCAGGGGCCTAGAAAATTATCGCTTTTCGGTATCCGTCGACCAAGGTCATGTAAAAATCGAGCATATATCTGGTGATATCTCGGGTGCTATTACAAAGTGCCTTGCCTACAGGAGGCCCTGGCGCATGAATCGGTGCAGCGGGAACGACCTCGGAACACCAGGAGCCGAGAAAGGCCCTGGCGCATGAATCTGTGCAGCGGGAACGACCTCGGACCACCAGGGGCCGAGAAAACCACCGTCTCATGGGGCCGGACACTCAGGGTCAGGGAAAAATCCAATATATATCTGGTGATATCTCGGGTGATATTAGAGATAGCGCAATAAATCAAAGTGCATTGTCTGTAGGCGGCACTGGCGAGTGAATCTGTGCAGCAGGAACGACCTCGGACCACCAGGGGCCAAGAAAATTACAGATATTCGGAATCCGTCACCCAAGGTCATGTAAAAATCCAGCATATATCTGGTGATATCTCGGGTGCTATTACAGATAGCGCGATAAATCAAAGTGCACTGTGTGCAGGTGGCCCTGGCGCATGAATCTGTGCAGCGGGAACGACCTCGGACAACCAGGGACCGAGAAAACCACCGACAAATGGGGGCCGGACTGTCAGGTTCAGGGAAAAATCCAATATATATCTGGGGATATCTCGGGTGCCATTACAGATAGCGCAATAAAGCAAAGTGAATTTTCTGCAGGAAGCCCTGGCGCATGAATCTGTGCAGCAGGAACGACCTCGGACCACCAGGGGCCTAGAAAATTAACGATTTTCGGTATCCGTCGCCCAAGGTCATGTAAAAATACAGCATATATCTGGTGATATCTCGGGTGCTATTACAAAGTGCCTTGCCTGCAGGAGGCCTTGGCGCATGAATCTGTGCTGCGGGAACGAACTCGGACCACCAGGAGCCGAGAAAACCACCGACTCATGGGGCCGGACACACTGGGTCAGGGAAAAATCCAATATATATCTTGTGATATCTCGGGTGCTGTTACAGATAGCGCGATAAATCAAAGTGCATTGTCTGCAGGAGGCCCTGGCGCATGATTCTGTGCAGCGGGAACGACCTCGGCCAACCAGGGGCCGAGAAAATCACCGTCTCATGGGGCCGGACTGTCAGGGTCTGGGAAAAATACAATATATATCTGGTGATATCTCGGGTGCTATTACAGATAGCGCAATAAATCGAAGTGCATTGTCTGTAGGAGGCACCGGCGAATGAATCTGTGCAGCGGGAACGTCCTCGGACCACCAGGGGCCGAGAAAATTAACGATTTTCGGTATCCGTCGCCCAAGGTCATGTAAAAATCCGGCATATATCTGGTGATATCTCGGGTGCTATTGCAGATAGCGCGCTAAATCAAAGTGCATTGTCTGCAGAAAGCCCTGGCGCATGAATCTGTGCAGCGGGAAGGACCTCGGACCACCAGGGGCCGAGAAAACCACAGTCTCATGGGGCCGGGCACTCAGGGTCAGGGGAAAATCCAATATATATCTGGTGATATCTCGGGTTGTATTAGAGATAACGCAATAAACCAAAGGGAATTATCTGCAGGGGGCCCTGGCGCATGAATCTGTGCAGCGGGAACGACCTCGGACCACCAGGGGCCGAGAAAACCACCGTCTCATGGGGCCGGACACTCAGGGTCAGGGAAAAATCCAATATATATCTGGTGATATCTCGGGTGATATTAGAGATAGCGCAATAAATCAAAGTGCATTGTCTGTAGGCGGCACTGGCGAGTGAATCTGTGCAGCAGGAACGACCTCGGACCACCAGGGGCCAAGAAAATTACAGATATTCGGAATCCGTCACCCAAGGTCATGTAAAAATCCAGCATATATCTGGTGATATCTCGGGTGCTATTACAGATAGCGTAATAAACCAAAGTGCATTATCTGTAGGAGGCCCTGGCGCATGAATCTGTGCAGCAGGAACGACCTCGGACCACAGGGGCAGAGAAAGCCACCGACACATGGGGCCGGACTGTCAGGGTCAGGGAAAAATCCAGCATATATCTGGTTATATCTCGGGTGCTATTAGAGATAGCGCAATAAATCAAAGTGCATTGTCTGCAGGAAGCCCTGGCGCATGATTCTGTTCAGCGGGAACGACCTCGGACCACCAGGGGCCGAGAAAACCACAGTCTCATGGGGCCGGGCACTCAGGGTCAGGGGAAAATCCAATATATATCTGGTGATATCTCGGGAGCTATTAGAGATAGCGCAATAAACCAAAGGGAATTATCTGCAGGGGGCCCTGGCGCATGAATCTGTGCAGTGGGAACGACCTCGGACCACAGGGGCAGAGAAAGCCACCGACACATGGGGCCGGACTGTCAGGGTCAGGGAAAAATCCAGCATATATCTGGTTATATCTCGGGTGCCATTAGAGATAGCGCAATAAATCAAAGTGCATTGTCTGCAGGAAGCCCTGGCGCATGATTCTGTTCAGCGGGAACGACCTCGGACCACCAGGGGCCGAGAAAACCACAGTCTCATGGGGCCGGGCACTCAGGGTCAGGGGAAAATCCAATATATATCTGGTGATATCTCGGGTGGTATTAGAGATAACGCAATAAACCAACGGGAATTATCTGCAGGGGGCCCTGGCGCATGAATCTGTGCAGTGGGAACGACCTCGGACCACCAGGGGCCGAGAAAACCACCGTCTCATGGGGCCCGACGCTCAGGGTCAGGGAAAAATCCAATATATATCTGGTGATATCTCGGGTGCTATTACAGATAGCGCAATAAATCAAAGTGCATAGTCTGTAGGAGGCCCTGGCCCATGAGTCTGTGCCGCGGGAACGACCTCGGACCACCAGGGGCCGAGAAAACCACAGTCTCATGGGGCCGGACACTCAGGGTCAGGGGAAAATCCAATATATATCTGGTGATATCTCGGGAGCTATTAGAGATAGCGCAATAAATCAAAGTGCATTGTCTGCAGGAGGCCCTGGCGCATGAATCTGGGCAGCAGGAACGACCTCGGACCTCCAGGGGCCGAGAAAATTACAGAGATTCGGTATCCGTCACCCAAGGTCATGTAAAAATCCAATATATATCAGGTGATATCTCGGGTGCTATTACAGATAGCGCAATAAATCAAAGTGCATTGTCTGTAGGAGGCCCTGGCGCATGAATCTGTGCAGCGGGAAGGACCGTGGACCACAAGGGGCCGAGAAACCCACCGTCACTTGGGGCCGGGCACCCAAGCTCTTGTAAAAATCCAGGATATATCTGATGATATCTCGGGTGCTATTGCAGATAGCGCGCTAAATCAAAGTGCATTGTCTGCAGAAAGCCCTGGCGCATGAATCTGTGCAGCGGGAAGGACCTCGGACCACCAGGGGCCGAGAAAACCTCCGACACATGGGGCCGGACACCCAAGGTCATGTAAAAATCCAGGATGTATCTGATGACATCTCGGGTGGTATTAAAGATAGCGCAATAAACCAAAGTGAATTATCTGCAGGAGGCCCTGGCGCATGAATCTGTGAAACGGGATCGACCTCGGACCACCAGGGGCCGAGAAAAGTACCGTCTCATGGGTCCGGACACTCAGCGTCGGGGAAAAATCCAATATATATCTGGTGATATCTCGGGTACTATTACAGATAGACAGATAAATCAAAGTGCATTGTCTGCAGGAAGCCCTGGCGCATGATTCTGTTCAGCGGGAACGACCTCGGACCACCAGGGGCCGAGAAAACCACAGTCTCATGGGGCCGGGCACTCAGGGTCAGGGGAAAATCCAATATATATCAGGTGATATCTCGGGTGCTGTTACAGATAGCGCGATAAATCAAAGTACATTGTCTGCTGGAAGCCCTGGCGCATGAATCTGTGCAGCGGGAACGACCTCGGACCACCAGGGGCCGAGAAAACCACCGACACATGGGGCCGTACTGTCAGGGTCAGGGAAAGATCCAATATATATCTGGTGATATCTCGGGTGTTATTAGAGATAGCGCAATAAACCAAAGTGCCTTGCCTGCAGGATTCCCTGGCGCAACATTCTGTGCAGCGGGAACGACCTCGGACCACCAGGGGCCGAGAAAATCACCGTCTCATGGGGCCGGACACTCAGGGTCAGGGAAAAATCCAATATATATCAGGTGATATCTCGGGTGCTGTTACAGATAGCGCGATAAATCAAAGTACATTGTCTGCTGGAAGCCCTGGCGCATGAATCTGTGCAGCGGGAACGACCTCGGACCACCAAGGGCCGCGAATATCACCGTCTCATGGGGCCGGAAACTCAGGGTCACGGAAGAATCCAATATATATCTGGTGATATATCGGGTGCTATTAGAGATAGCGCAATAAACCAAAGTGCCTTGCCTGCAGGAGGCCCTGGCGCATGATTCTGTGCAGCGGGAACGACCTCGGACCACCAGGGGCTTAGAAAATTAACGATTTTCGGTATCCGTCGCCCAAGGTCCTGTAAAAATCCAGCGTATATCTAGTGATATCTCGGGGGCTATTAGAGATAGCGCTATAAATCAAAGTGAGTTGTCTGTAGGTGGCCCTGGCGCATGATTCTGTGCTGCGGGAATGACCTCGGACCACCAGGGGCCGAGAAAACCACCGTCTCATGGGGCCGGACACTCAGGGTCTGGGAAAAATCCAATATATATCTGGTGATATCTCGAGTGCTATTACAGATAGCGCAATAAATCAAAGTGCATTGTCTGCAGCAAGCCCTGGCGCATGAATCTGTGCAGCAGGAACCACCTCGGACCACCAGGGGCCTAGAAAATTATCGCTTTTCGGTATCCGTCGACCAAGGTCATGTAAAAATCGAGCATATATCTGGTGATATCTCGGGTGCTATTACAAAGTGCCTTGCCTACAGGAGGCCCTGGCGCATGAATCGGTGCAGCGGGAACGACCTCGGAACACCAGGAGCCGAGAAAGGCCCTGGCGCATGAATCTGTGCAGCGGGAACGACCTCGGACCACCAGGGGCCGAGAAAACCACCGTCTCATGGGGCCGGACACTCAGGGTCAGGGAAAAATCCAATATATATCTGGTGATATCTCGGGTGATATTAGAGATAGCGCAATAAATCAAAGTGCATTGTCTGTAGGCGGCACTGGCGAGTGAATCTGTGCAGCAGGAACGACCTCGGACCACCAGGGGCCAAGAAAATTACAGATATTCGGAATCCGTCACCCAAGGTCATGTAAAAATCCAGCATATATCTGGTGATATCTCGGGTGCTATTACAGATAGCGTAATAAACCAAAGTGCATTATCTGTAGGAGGCCCTGGCGCATGAATCTGTGCAGTGGGAACGACCTCGGACCACCAGGGGCCGAGAAAACCACCGTCTCATGGGGCCCGACGCTCAGGGACAGGGAAAAATCCAATATATATCTGGTGATATCTCGGGTGCTATTACAGATAGCGCAATAAATCAAAGTGCATAGTCTGTAGGAGGCCCTGGCCCATGAGTCTGTGCAGCGGGAACGACCTCGGACCACCAGGGGCCGAGAAAACCACAGTCTCATGGGGCCGGACACTCAGGGTCAGGGGAAAATCCAATATATATCTGGTGATATCTCGGGAGCTATTAGAGATAGCGCAATAAATCAAAGTGCATTGTCTGCAGGAGGCCCTGGCGCATGAATCGGTGCAGCGGGAACGACCTCGGAACACCAGGAGCCGAGAAAACCACCGACTCATGGGGCCGGACACACTGGGTCAGGGAAAAATCCAATATATATCTGGTGATATCTCGGGTGCTATTACAGATAGCGCGATAAATCAAAGTGCACTGTGTGCAGGTGGCCCTGGCGCATGAATCTGTGCAGCGGGAACGACCTCGGACAACCAGGGACCGAGAAAACCACCGACAAATGGGGGCCGGACTGTCAGGTTCAGGGAAAAATCCAATATATATCTGGGGATATCTCGGGTGCCATTACAGATAGCGCAATAAAGCAAAGTGAATTTTCTGCAGGAAGCCCTGGCGCATGAATCTGTGCAGCAGGAACGACCTCGGACCACCAGGGGCCTAGAAAATTAACGATTTTCGGTATCCGTCGCCCAAGGTCATGTAAAAATACAGCATATATCTGGTGATATCTCGGGTGCTATTACAAAGTGCCTTGCCTGCAGGAGGCCTTGGCGCATGAATCTGTGCTGCGGGAACGAACTCGGACCACCAGGAGCCGAGAAAACCACCGACTCATGGGGCCGGACACACTGGGTCAGGGAAAAATCCAATATATATCTTGTGATATCTCGGGTGCTGTTACAGATAGCGCGATAAATCAAAGTGCATTGTCTGCAGGAGGCCCTGGCGCATGATTCTGTGCAGCGGGAACGACCTCGGCCAACCAGGGGCCGAGAAAATCACCGTCTCATGGGGCCGGACTGTCAGGGTCTGGGAAAAATACAATATATATCTGGTGATATCTCGGGTGCTATTACAGATAGCGCAATAAATCGAAGTGCATTGTCTGTAGGAGGCACCGGCGAATGAATCTGTGCAGCGGGAACGTCCTCGGACCACCAGGGGCCGAGAAAATTAACGATTTTCGGTATCCGTCGCCCAAGGTCATGTAAAAATCCGGCATATATCTGGTGATATCTCGGGTGCTATTGCAGATAGCGCGCTAAATCAAAGTGCATTGTCTGCAGAAAGCCCTGGCGCATGAATCTGTGCAGCGGGAAGGACCTCGGACCACCAGGGGCCGAGAAAACCACAGTCTCATGGGGCCGGGCACTCAGGGTCAGGGGAAAATCCAATATATATCTGGTGATATCTCGGGTTGTATTAGAGATAACGCAATAAACCAAAGGGAATTATCTGCAGGGGGCCCTGGCGCATGAATCTGTGCAGCGGGAACGACCTCGGACCACCAGGGGCCGAGAAAACCACCGTCTCATGGGGCCGGACACTCAGGGTCAGGGAAAAATCCAATATATATCTGGTGATATCTCGGGTGATATTAGAGATAGCGCAATAAATCAAAGTGCATTGTCTGTAGGCGGCACTGGCGAGTGAATCTGTGCAGCAGGAACGACCTCGGACCACCAGGGGCCAAGAAAATTACAGATATTCGGAATCCGTCACCCAAGGTCATGTAAAAATCCAGCATATATCTGGTGATATCTCGGGTGCTATTACAGATAGCGTAATAAACCAAAGTGCATTATCTGTAGGAGGCCCTGGCGCATGAATCTGTGCAGCAGGAACGACCTCGGACCACAGGGGCAGAGAAAGCCACCGACACATGGGGCCGGACTGTCAGGGTCAGGGAAAAATCCAGCATATATCTGGTTATATCTCGGGTGCTATTAGAGATAGCGCAATAAATCAAAGTGCATTGTCTGCAGGAAGCCCTGGCGCATGATTCTGTTCAGCGGGAACGACCTCGGACCACCAGGGGCCGAGAAAACCACAGTCTCATGGGGCCGGGCACTCAGGGTCAGGGGAAAATCCAATATATATCTGGTGATATCTCGGGAGCTATTAGAGATAGCGCAATAAACCAAAGGGAATTATCTGCAGGGGGCCCTGGCGCATGAATCTGTGCAGTGGGAACGACCTCGGACCACAGGGGCAGAGAAAGCCACCGACACATGGGGCCGGACTGTCAGGGTCAGGGAAAAATCCAGCATATATCTGGTTATATCTCGGGTGCCATTAGAGATAGCGCAATAAATCAAAGTGCATTGTCTGCAGGAAGCCCTGGCGCATGATTCTGTTCAGCGGGAACGACCTCGGACCACCAGGGGCCGAGAAAACCACAGTCTCATGGGGCCGGGCACTCAGGGTCAGGGGAAAATCCAATATATATCTGGTGATATCTCGGGTGGTATTAGAGATAACGCAATAAACCAACGGGAATTATCTGCAGGGGGCCCTGGCGCATGAATCTGTGCAGTGGGAACGACCTCGGACCACCAGGGGCCGAGAAAACCACCGTCTCATGGGGCCCGACGCTCAGGGTCAGGGAAAAATCCAATATATATCTGGTGATATCTCGGGTGCTATTACAGATAGCGCAATAAATCAAAGTGCATAGTCTGTAGGAGGCCCTGGCCCATGAGTCTGTGCCGCGGGAACGACCTCGGACCACCAGGGGCCGAGAAAACCACAGTCTCATGGGGCCGGACACTCAGGGTCAGGGGAAAATCCAATATATATCTGGTGATATCTCGGGAGCTATTAGAGATAGCGCAATAAATCAAAGTGCATTGTCTGCAGGAGGCCCTGGCGCATGAATCTGGGCAGCAGGAACGACCTCGGACCTCCAGGGGCCGAGAAAATTACAGAGATTCGGTATCCGTCACCCAAGGTCATGTAAAAATCCAATATATATCAGGTGATATCTCGGGTGCTATTACAGATAGCGCAATAAATCAAAGTGCATTGTCTGTAGGAGGCCCTGGCGCATGAATCTGTGCAGCGGGAAGGACCGTGGACCACAAGGGGCCGAGAAACCCACCGTCACTTGGGGCCGGGCACCCAAGCTCTTGTAAAAATCCAGGATATATCTGATGATATCTCGGGTGCTATTGCAGATAGCGCGCTAAATCAAAGTGCATTGTCTGCAGAAAGCCCTGGCGCATGAATCTCTGCAGCGGGAAGGACCTCGGACCACCAGGGGCCGAGAAAACCTCCGACACATGGGGCCGGACACCCAAGGTCATGTAAAAATCCAGGATGTATCTGATGACATCTCGGGTGGTATTAAAGATAGCGCAATAAACCAAAGTGAATTATCTGCAGGAGGCCCTGGCGCATGAATCTGTGCAACGGGATCGACCTCGGACCACCAGGGGCCGAGAAAAGTACCGTCTCATGGGTCCGGACACTCAGCGTCGGGGAAAAATCCAATATATATCTGGTGATATCTCGGGTACTATTACAGATAGACAGATAAATCAAAGTGCATTGTCTGCAGGAAGCCCTGGCGCATGATTCTGTTCAGCGGGAACGACCTCGGACCACCAGGGGCCGAGAAAACCACAGTCTCATGGGGCCGGGCACTCAGGGTCAGGGGAAAATCCAATATATATCAGGTGATATCTCGGGTGCTGTTACAGATAGCGCGATAAATCAAAGTACATTGTCTGCTGGAAGCCCTGGCGCATGAATCTGTGCAGCGGGAACGACCTCGGACCACCAGGGGCCGAGAAAACCACCGACACATGGGGCCGTACTGTCAGGGTCAGGGAAAGATCCAATATATATCTGGTGATATCTCGGGTGTTATTAGAGATAGCGCAATAAACCAAAGTGCCTTGCCTGCAGGATTCCCTAGCGCAACATTCTGTGCAGCGGGAACGACCTCGGACCACCAGGGGCCGAGAAAATCACCGTCTCATGGGGCCGGACACTCAGGGTCAGGGAAAAATCCAATATATATCAGGTGATATCTCGGGTGCTGTTACAGATAGCGCGATAAATCAAAGTACATTGTCTGCTGGAAGCCCTGGCGCATGAATCTGTGCAGCGGGAACGACCTCGGACCACCAAGGGCCGAGAATATCACCGTCTCATGGGGCCGGAAACTCAGGGTCACGGAAGAATCCAATATATATCTGGTGATATATCGGGTGCTATTAGAGATAGCGCAATAAACCAAAGTGCCTTGCCTGCAGGAGGCCCTGGCGCATGATTCTGTGCAGCGGGAACGACCTCGGACCACCAGGGGCCGAGAATATCACCGTCTCATGGGGCCGGACTGTCAGGTTCAGGGAAAAATCCAATATATATCTGGGGATATCTCGGGTGCCATTACAGATAGCGCAATAAACCAAAGTGAATTTTCTGCAGGAAGCCCTGGCGCATGAATCTGTGCAGCAGGAACGACCTCGGACCACCAGGGGCTTAGAAAATTAACGATTTTCGGTATCCGTCGCCCAAGGTCCTGTAAAAATCCAGCGTATATCTAGTGATATCTCGGGGGCTATTAGAGATAGCGCTATAAATCAAAGTGAGTTGTCTGTAGGTGGCCCTGGCGCATGATTCTGTGCTGCGGGAATGACCTCGGACCACCAGGGGCCGAGAAAACCACCGTCTCATGGGGCCGGACACTCAGGGTCTGGGAAAAATCCAATATATATCTGGTGATATCTCGAGTGCTATTACAGATAGCGCAATAAATCAAAGTGCATTGTCTGCAGCAAGCCCTGGCGCATGAATCTGTGCAGCAGGAACCACCTCGGACCACCAGGGGCCTAGAAAATTATCGCTTTTCGGTATCCGTCGACCAAGGTCATGTAAAAATCGAGCATATATCTGGTGATATCTCGGGTGCTATTACAAAGTGCCTTGCCTACAGGAGGCCCTGGCGCATGAATCGGTGCAGCGGGAACGACCTCGGAACACCAGGAGCCGAGAAAACCACCGACTCATGGGGCCGGACACACTGGGTCAGGGAAAAATCCAATATATATCTGGTGATATCTCGGGTGCTATTACAGATAGCGCGATAAATCAAAGTGCACTGTCTGCAGGTGGCGCTGGCGCATGAATCTGTGCAGCGGGAACGACCTCGGACAACCAGGGACCGAGAAAACCACCGACAAATGGGGGCCGGACTGTCAGGTTCAGGGAAAAATCCAATATATATCTGGGGATATCTCGGGTGCCATTACAGATAGCGCAATAAAGCAAAGTGAATTTTCTGCAGGAAGCCCTGGCGCATGAATCTGTGCAGCAGGAACGACCTCGGACCACCAGGTGCCTAGAAAATTAACGCTTTTCGGTATCCGTCGCCCAAGGTCATGTAAAAATACAGCATATATCTGGTGATATCTCGGGTGCTATTACAAAGTGCCTTGCCTGCAGGAGGCCTTGGCGCATGAATCTGTGCTGCGGGAACGAACTCGGACCACCAGGAGCCGAGAAAACCACCGACTCATGGGGCCGGACACACTGGGTCAGGGAAAAATCCAATATATATCTTGTGATATCTCGGGTGCTGTTACAGATAGCGCGATAAATCAAAGTGCATTGTCTGCAGGAGGCCCTGGCGCATGATTCTGTGCAGCGGGAACGACCTCGGCCAACCAGGGGCCGAGAAAATCACCGTCTCATGGGGCCGGACTGTCAGGGTCTGGGAAAAATACAATATATATCTGGTGATATCTCGGGTGCTATTACAGATAGCGCAATAAATCGAAGTGCATTGTCTGTAGGAGGCACCGGCGAATGAATCTGTGCAGCGGGAACGTCCTCGGACCACCAGGGGCCGAGAAAATTAACGATTTTCGGTATCCGTCGCCCAAGGTCATGTAAAAATCCGGCATATATCTGGTGATATCTCGGGTGCTATTGCAGATAGCGCGCTAAATCAAAGTGCATTGTCTGCAGAAAGCCCTGGCGCATGAATCTGTGCAGCGGGAAGGACCTCGGACCACCAGGGGCCGAGAAAACCACAGTCTCATGGGGCCGGGCACTCAGGGTCAGGGGAAAATCCAATATATATCTGTTGATATCTCGGGTTGTATTAGAGATAACGCAATAAACCAAAGGGAATTATCTGCAGGGGGCCCTGGCGCATGAATCTGTGCAGCGGGAACGACCTCGGACCACCAGGGGCCGAGAAAACCACCGTCTCATGGGGCCGGACACTCAGGGTCAGGGAAAAATCCAATATATATCTGGTGATATCTCGGGTGATATTAGAGATAGCGCAATAAATCAAAGTGCATTGTCTGTAGGCGGCACTGGCGAGTGAATCTGTGCAGCAGGAACGACCTCGGACCACCAGGGGCCAAGAAAATTACAGATATTCGGAATCCGTCACCCAAGGTCATGTAAAAATCCAGCATATATCTGGTGATATCTCGGGTGCTATTACAGATAGCGTAATAAACCAAAGTGCATTATCTGTAGGAGGCCCTGGCGCATGAATCTGTGCAGTGGGAACGACCTCGGACCACCAGGGGCCGAGAAAACCACCGTCTCATGGGGCCCGACGCTCAGGGACAGGGAAAAATCCAATATATATCTGGTGATATCTCGGGTGCTATTACAGATAGCGCAATAAATCAAAGTGCATAGTCTGTAGGAGGCCCTGGCCCATGAGTCTGTGCAGCGGGAACGACCTCGGACCACCAGGGGCCGAGAAAACCACAGTCTCATGGGGCCGGACACTCAGGGTCAGGGGAAAATCCAATATATATCTGGTGATATCTCGGGAGCTATTAGAGATAGCGCAATAAATCAAAGTGCATTGTCTGCAGGAGGCCCTGGCGCATGAATCGGTGCAGCGGGAACGACCTCGGAACACCAGGAGCCGAGAAAACCACCGACTCATGGGGCCGGACACACTGGGTCAGGGAAAAATCCAATATATATCTGGTGATATCTCGGGTGCTATTACAGATAGCGCGATAAATCAAAGTGCATTGTCTGCAGGAGGCCCTGGCGCATGATTCTGTGCAGCGGGAACGACCTCGGCCAACCAGGGGCCGAGAAAATCACCGTCTCATGGGGCCGGACTGTCAGGGTCTGGGAAAAATACAATATATATCTGGTGATATCTCGGGTGCTATTACAGATAGCGCAATAAATCGAAGTGCATTGTCTGTAGGAGGCACCGGCGAATGAATCTGTGCAGCGGGAACGTCCTCGGACCACCAGGGGCCGAGAAAATTAACGATTTTCGGTATCCGTCGCCCAAGGTCATGTAAAAATCCGGCATATATCTGGTGATATCTCGGGTGCTATTGCAGATAGCGCGCTAAATCAAAGTGCATTGTCTGCAGAAAGCCCTGGCGCATGAATCTGTGCAGCGGGAAGGACCTCGGACCACCAGGGGCCGAGAAAACCACAGTCTCATGGGGCCGGGCACTCAGGGTCAGGGGAAAATCCAATATATATCTGTTGATATCTCGGGTTGTATTAGAGATAACGCAATAAACCAAAGGGAATTATCTGCAGGGGGCCCTGGCGCATGAATCTGTGCAGCGGGAACGACCTCGGACCACCAGGGGCCGAGAAAACCACCGTCTCATGGGGCCGGACACTCAGGGTCAGGGAAAAATCCAATATATATCTGGTGATATCTCGGGTGATATTAGAGATAGCGCAATAAATCAAAGTGCATTGTCTGTAGGCGGCACTGGCGAGTGAATCTGTGCAGCAGGAACGACCTCGGACCACCAGGGGCCAAGAAAATTACAGATATTCGGAATCCGTCACCCAAGGTCATGTAAAAATCCAGCATATATCTGGTGATATCTCGGGTGCTATTACAGATAGCGTAATAAACCAAAGTGCATTATCTGTAGGAGGCCCTGGCGCATGAATCTGTGCAGTGGGAACGACCTCGGACCACCAGGGGCCGAGAAAACCACCGTCTCATGGGGCCCGACGCTCAGGGACAGGGAAAAATCCAATATATATCTGGTGATATCTCGGGTGCTATTACAGATAGCGCAATAAATCAAAGTGCATAGTCTGTAGGAGGCCCTGGCCCATGAGTCTGTGCAGCGGGAACGACCTCGGACCACCAGGGGCCGAGAAAACCACAGTCTCATGGGGCCGGACACTCAGGGTCAGGGGAAAATCCAATATATATCTGGTGATATCTCGGGAGCTATTAGAGATAGCGCAATAAATCAAAGTGCATTGTCTGCAGGAGGCCCTGGCGCATGAATCGGTGCAGCGGGAACGACCTCGGAACACCAGGAGCCGAGAAAACCACCGACTCATGGGGCCGGACACACTGGGTCAGGGAAAAATCCAATATATATCTGGTGATATCTCGGGTGCTATTACAGATAGCGCGATAAATCAAAGTGCACTGTGTGCAGGTGGCCCTGGCGCATGAATCTGTGCAGCGGGAACGACCTCGGACAACCAGGGACCGAGAAAACCACCGACAAATGGGGGCCGGACTGTCAGGTTCAGGGAAAAATCCAATATATATCTGGGGATATCTCGGGTGCCATTACAGATAGCGCAATAAAGCAAAGTGAATTTTCTGCAGGAAGCCCTGGCGCATGAATCTGTGCAGCAGGAACGACCTCGGACCACCAGGGGCCTAGAAAATTAACGATTTTCGGTATCCGTCGCCCAAGGTCATGTAAAAATACAGCATATATCTGGTGATATCTCGGGTGCTATTACAAAGTGCCTTGCCTGCAGGAGGCCTTGGCGCATGAATCTGTGCTGCGGGAACGAACTCGGACCACCAGGAGCCGAGAAAACCACCGACTCATGGGGCCGGACACACTGGGTCAGGGAAAAATCCAATATATATCTTGTGATATCTCGGGTGCTGTTACAGATAGCGCGATAAATCAAAGTGCATTGTCTGCAGGAGGCCCTGGCGCATGATTCTGTGCAGCGGGAACGACCTCGGCCAACCAGGGACCGAGAAAATCACCGTCTCATGGGGCCGGACTGTCAGGGTCTGGGAAAAATACAATATATATCTGGTGATATCTCGGGTGCTATTACAGATAGCGCAATAAATCGAAGTGCATTGTCTGTAGGAGGCACCGGCGAATGAATCTGTGCAGCGGGAACGTCCTCGGACCACCAGGGGCCGAGAAAATTAACGATTTTCGGTATCCGTCGCCCAAGGTCATGTAAAAATCCGGCATATATCTGGTGATATCTCGGGTGCTATTGCAGATAGCGCGCTAAATCAAAGTGCATTGTCTGCAGAAAGCCCTGGCGCATGAATCTGTGCAGCGGGAAGGACCTCGGACCACCAGGGGCCGAGAAAACCACAGTCTCATGGGGCCGGGCACTCAGGGTCAGGGGAAAATCCAATATATATCTGGTGATATCTCGGGTTGTATTAGAGATAACGCAATAAACCAAAGGGAATTATCTGCAGGGGGCCCTGGCGCATGAATCTGTGCAGCGGGAACGACCTCGGACCACCAGGGGCCGAGAAAACCACCGTCTCATGGGGCCGGACACTCAGGGTCAGGGAAAAATCCAATATATATCTGGTGATATCTCGGGTGATATTAGAGATAGCGCAATAAATCAAAGTGCATTGTCTGTAGGCGGCACTGGCGAGTGAATCTGTGCAGCAGGAACGACCTCGGACCACCAGGGGCCAAGAAAATTACAGATATTCGGAATCCGTCACCCAAGGTCATGTAAAAATCCAGCATATATCTGGTGATATCTCGGGTGCTATTACAGATAGCGTAATAAACCAAAGTGCATTATCTGTAGGAGGCCCTGGCGCATGAATCTGTGCAGTGGGAACGACCTCGGACCACCAGGGGCCGAGAAAACCACCGTCTCATGGGGCCCGACGCTCAGGGACAGGGAAAAATCCAATATATATCTGGTGATATCTCGGGTGCTATTACAGATAGCGCAATAAATCAAAGTGCATAGTCTGTAGGAGGCCCTGGCCCATGAGTCTGTGCAGCGGGAACGACCTCGGACCACCAGGGGCCGAGAAAACCACAGTCTCATGGGGCCGGACACTCAGGGTCAGGGGAAAATCCAATATATATCTGGTGATATCTCGGGAGCTATTAGAGATAGCGCAATAAATCAAAGTGCATTGTCTGCAGGAGGCCCTGGCGCATGAATCTGGGCAGCAGGAACGACCTCGGACCTCCAGGGGCCGAGAAAATTACAGAGATTCGGTATCCGTCACCCAAGGTCATGTAAAAATCCAATATATATCAGGTGATATCTCGGGTGCTATTACAGATAGCGCAATAAATCAAAGTGGATTGTCTGTAGGAGGCCCTGGCGCATGAATCTGCGCAGCGGGAACGACCTCCGACCACCAGGGGCCGAGAAAACCACCGTCTCATGGGGCCGGACACTCAGGGTCGGGGAAAAATCCAATGTATATCTGGTGATATCTCAGGTGCTATTAGACATAGCGCGATAAATCAAAGTGCGTTGTCTGCGGGAGGCCCTGGCGCATGAATCTGGGCAGCGGCAACGTCCTCGCACCACCAGGGGCCGAGAAAACCACCGTCTCATGGGACCGGACACTCATGGTCAGGGAAAAATCCAATATATATCTGGTGATATCTCGGGTGCTATTACAGATAGCGCAATAAATCAAAGTGCATTGTCTGTAGGAGGTCCTGGCGCATGAATCTGTGCAGCGGGAACGACCTCGGACCACCAGGGGCCGAGAGAACCACAGTCTCATGGGGCCGGACACTCAGGGTCAGGGGAAAATCCAATATATATCTAGTGATATCTCGGGTGCTATTAGAGATAGCGCAATAAATCAAAGTGCATTGTCTGCAGGAGGCCCTGGCGCATGAACCTGGGCAGCAGGAACGACCTCGGACCTCCAGGGGCCAAGAAAATTACAGAGATTCGGTATCCGTCACCCAAGGTCATGTAAAAATCCAATATATATCGGCTGATATCTCGGGTGCTATTACAGATAGCGCAATAAATCAAAGTGCATTGTCTGTAGGAGGCCCTGGCGCATGAATCTGTGCAGCGGGAACGACCTCGGCCAACCAGGGGCCGAGAAAATCACCGTCTCATGGGGCCGCACTGTCAGGGTCTGGGAAAAATACAATATATATCTGGTGATAGCTCGGGTGCTATTACAGATAGCGCAATAAATCAAAGTGCATTGTCTGTAGGTGGCACCGGCGAATGAATCTGTGCAGCGGGAACGTCCTCGGACCACCAGGGGCCGAGAAAACCACCGACACATGGGGCCGGACACCCAAGGCCATATAAAAATCCAGGATGTATCTGATGATATCTCGGGTGCTATTAGATATAGCGCGATAAATTAAAGTGCATTGTCTGCAGGAAGCCCTGGCGCATAAATCTGTGCAGCGGGATCGACCTCGGACTACCAGGGGCCGAGAAAACCACCGACACATGCGGCCGGACACTCAGGTTCAGGGAAAAATCCAATATATGTCTGGTGATATCTCGCGTGCTATTACAGATAGCGCACTAAACCGAAGTGAATTATCTGCAGGGAGCCCCGGCGCATGATTCTGTGCAGCGGGAACGACCTCGGCCAACCAGGGGCCGAGAAAATCACCGTCTCATGGGGCCGGACTGTCAGGGTCTGGGAAAAATACAATATATATCTGGTGATATCTCGGGTGCTATTACAGATAGCGCAATAAATCGAAGTGCATTGTCTGTAGGAGGCACCGGCGAATGAATCTGTGCAGCGGGAACGTCCTCGGAACACCAGGGGCCGAGAAAATTAACGATTTTCGGTATCCGTCGCCCAAGGTCATGTAAAAATCCGGCATATATCTGGTGATATCTCGGGTGCTATTGCAGATAGCGCGCTAAATCAAAGTGCATTGTCTGCAGAAAGCCCTGGCGCATGAATCTGTGCAGCGGGAAGGACCTCGGACCACCAGGGGCCGAGAAAACCTCCGACACATGGGGCCGGACACCCAAGGTCATGTAAAAATCCAGGATGTATCTGATGACATCTCGGGTGGTATTAAAGATAGCGCTATAAACCAAAGTGAATTATCTGCAGGAGGCCCTGGCGCATGAATCTGTGCAACGGGATCGACCTCGGACCACCAGGGGCCGAGAAAAGTACCGTCTCATGGGTCCGGACACTCAGCGTCGGGGAAAAATCCAATATATATCTGGTGATATCTCGGGTACTATTACAGATAGACATATAAATCAAAGTGCATTGTCTGCAGGAAGCCCTGGCGCATGATTCTGTTCAGCGGGAACGACCTCGGACCACCAGGGGCCGAGAAAACCACAGTCTCATGGGGCCGGGCACTCAGGGTCAGGGGAAAATCCAATATATATCTGGTGATATCTCGGGTGCTATTAGAGATAGCGCAATAAACCAAAGTCAATTATCTGCAGGAGGCCCTGGCGCATGCATCTGTGCAGCGGGAACGACCTCGGACCACCAGGGGCCGAGAAAACCACCGCCTCAGGGGTTCGGACACTCAGGTTCAGGGAAAAATCCAATATATATCTGGTGATATCTCGGGTGCTATTACAGATAGCGCAATAATCAAAGTGCATTGTCTGTAGGAGGCATTGGCGCATGAATCTGTGCAGCAGGAACGACATCGGACCACCAGGGGCCGAGAAAATTACAGATTTTCGGTATCCGTCACCCAAAGTCATGTAAAAATCCAGCATATATATTGTGCTTACTCGGGTGCTATTACAGATAGCGCAATAACTCAAAGTGCATTGTCTGTAGGAGGCCATGGCGCATGTATCTGGGCAGCGGGAACGACCTCGGAATACCAGGGACCGAGAAAACCACCGTCCCATGGGGCCGAACACTCAGGGTCAGGGGAAAATCCAAAATATATCTCGTGATATCTCGGGTGCTATTAGAGATAGCGCAATAAACCAAAGTCAATTATCTGCAGGAGGCCCTGGCGCAGGCATCTGTGCAGCGGGAACGACCTCGGACCACCAGGGGCCGAGAAAACCACCGCCTCAGGGGTTCGGACACTCAGGTTCAGGGAAAAATCCAATATATATCTGGTGATATCTCGGGTACTATTACAGATAGCGCAATAAATCAAAGTGCATTGTCTGTAGGAGGCATTGGCGCATGAATCTGTGCAGCGGCAGCGACCTCGGACCACCAGGGGCCGAGAAAGCCACCGACACATGGGGCCCGACACTCAGGGTCGGGGAAAAATCCAATATATATCTGGTGATATCTCGGGTGCTATTAGAGATAGCGCGATAAATCTAAGTGCATTGTCTGCAGGAAGCCCTGGCGCATTATTCTGTGCAGCGGCAACGACTTCGGACCACCAGGGGCCGAGAAAGCCACCGACACATGGGGCCGGACACTCAGGGTCAGGGAAAAATCCATTATATATCTGGTGATATCTCGGGTGCTATTAGAGATAGCGCAATAAACCAAAGTGAATTATCTCCAGGAGGCCCTGGCGCATGAATCTCTGCAGCGGGATCGGCCTCGGACCACCAGGGGCCGAGAAAACCACCGTCTCATGGGGCCGGACACTCAGGGTCAGGGAACAATCCAATATATATCTGGTGATATCTTGGGTGCTATTAGAGATAGCGCAATAAACCTATGTGAATTATCTGCAGGAGGCCCTGGCGCATGCATCTGTGCGGCGGGAACGACCTGTGACCACCACGGGCCGAGAAAACCACCGTCTCATGGGGCCGGACACTCAGGGTCAGGGAAAAGTCCAATATATATCTGGTGATATCTCGGGTGCTATTAGAGATAGCGCAATAAACCAAAGTGAATTATCTGCAGGAGGCCCTGGCGCATGAATCTGGGCAGCGGGAACGACCTCGGACCACCAGGGTCTGAGAAAACCACCATCTCATGTGGCCGGACACTCAGGGTCAGGGGAAAATCCAATATATATCTGGTGATATCTCGGGGGCTATCAGAGATAGCGCAATAAATCAAAGTGCATTGTCTGTAGGCGGCACTGGCGAGTGAATCTGTGCAGCAGGAACGACCTCGGACCACCAGGGGCCAAGAAAATTAAAGATATTCGGAATCCGTCACCCAAGGTCATGTAAAAATCCAGCATATATCTGGTGATATCTCGGGTGCTATTACAGATAGCGTAACAAACCAAAGTGCATTATCTGTAGGAGGCCCTGGCGCATGAATCTGTGCAGTGGGAACGACCTCGGACCACCAGGGGCCGAGAAAACCACCGTCTCATGGGGCCCGACGCTCAGGGTCAGGGAAAAATCCAATATATATCTGGTGATATCTTGGGTGCTATTACAGATAGCGCAATAAATCAAAGTGCATAGTCTGTAGGAGGCCCTGGCCCATGAGTCTGTGCAGCGGGAACGACCTCGAACCACCAGGGGCCGAGAAAACCACAGTCTCATGGGGCCGGACACTCAGGGTCAGGGGAAAATCCAATATATATCTGGTGATATCTCGGGAGCTATTAGAGATAGCGCAATAAATCAAAGTGAATTATCTGCAGGAGGCCCTGGCGCATGCATCTGTACAGCGGGAACGACCTCGGACCACCAGGGGCCGAGAAAACCACCGTCTCATGGGGCCCGACGCTCAGGGTCAGGGAAAAATCCAATATATATCTGGTGATATCTTGGGTGCTATTACAGATAGCGCAATAAATCAAAGTGCATAGTCTGTAGGAGGCCCTGGCCCATGAGTCTGTGCAGCGGGAACGACCTCGAACCACCAGGGGCCGAGAAAACCACAGTCTCATGGGGCCGGACACTCAGGGTCAGGGGAAAATCCAATATATATCTGGTGATATCTCGGGAGCTATTAGAGATAGCGCAATAAATCAAAGTGCATTGTCTGCAGGAGGCCCTGGCGCATGAATCTGGGCAGCAGGAACGACCTCGGACCTCCAGGGGCCGAGAAAATTACAGAGATTCGGTATCCGTCACCCAAGGTCATGTAAAAATCCGGCATATATCTGGTGCTATCTCGGGTGCTATTACAGATAGCGCAATAAATCAAAGTGCATTGTCTGTAGGAGGCCCTGGCGCATGAATCTGTGCAGCGGGAGCGACCTCCGACCACCAGGGGCCGAGAAAACCACCGTCACATGGGGCCGGACACTCAGGGTCGGGGAAAAATCCAATGTATATCTGGTGATATCTCAGGTGCTGTTAGACATAGTGCGATAAATCAAATTGCGTTGTCTGCGGGAGGCCCTGGCGCATGAATCTGGGCAGCGGCAACGTCCTCGGACCACCAGGGGCCGAGAAAACCACCGTCTCATGGGACCGGACACTCATGGTCAGGGAAAAATCCAATATATATCTGGTGATATCTCGGGTGCTATTACAGATAGCGCAATAAATCAAAGTGCATTGTCTGTAGGAGGCCCTGGCGCATGAATCTGTGCAGCGGGAACGACCTCGGACCACCAGGGGCCGAGAGAACCACAGTCTCATGGGGCCGGACACTCAGGGTCAGGGGAAAATCCAATATATATCTAGTGATATCTCGGGTGCTACTAGAGATAGCGCAATAATCCAAAGTGAATTATCTGCAGGAGGCCCTGGCGCATGCATCTGTACAGCGGGAACGACCTCGCACCACCAGGGGCCGAGAAAACCACCGTCTCATGGGGCCGGACACTCAGGGTCAGGGAACAATCCAATATATATCTGGTGATATCTCGGGTGCTATTACAGATAGCGAAATAAATCAAGGTGCATTGTCTGTAGGAGGCCCTGGCGCATAAATCTTGGCAGCCGGAACGACCTCGGACCACCAGGGGCCGAGAAAAGCACAGCCTCCTGGGGCCGGACATTCAGGGTCAGGGGAAAATCCAATATATATCTGGTGATATCTCGGGTGCTATTACAGATAGAGCAATAAATCAAAGTGCATTGTCTGCAGGAGGCCCTCGCGAATGAATCTGTGAAGCAGGAACGACCTCGGACCACCAGGGGCCGAGAAAACCACCGTCTCATGTGGTCGGACACTCAGGGTCAGGGAAAAATCCAATATATATCTGGTGATATCTCGGGTGCTATTAGAGATAGCGCAATAAACCAAAGTGAATTTTCTGCAGGAGGCCCTAGCGCATGAATCTGTTCAGGGGGATCGACCTCGGTCCACGAGGGACCGAGAAAACCATCGAAACATTGGGCCGGACTGTCTGGGTCAGGGAAAATTCCAATACATATCTGGTGATATCTCGGGTGCTATTAAAGATAGCGCAATAAATCAAAGTGCATTGTCTGCAGGAGGTTCTGCCGCATGAATCGGTGCAGCGGGAACGATCTCGGACCACCAGGGGCCGAGAAAACCACCGACACATGGGGCCGGACACTCAGGGTCAGGGAAAAATCCATTATATATGTGGTGATATCTCGGGTTCTATTACAGATAGCGCGATAAATCAAAGTGCGTTGTCTGCAGGAGGCCCTGGCGCATGAATCTGTGAAGCAGGAACGACCTCGGACCTCCAGGGGCCGAGAAAATTACAGGTTTTCGGTGTCCGTCAGCCAAAGTCATGTAAAAATTCAGCATATATATGGTGCTTTCTCGGGTGCTATTACAGATAGCGCGATAAATCAAAGTGAATTATCTGCAGGCGGGGCTGGCGCATGCATCTGTTCAGCGGGATCGGCCTCGGACCACCAGGGGCCGAGAAAACCACCGACACATAGGGCCGGACTCTAAGGGTCAGGGAAAAATCCATTATATATCTGGTGATATCTCGGGTTCTATTACAGATAGCGCGATAAATCAAAGTGCGTTGTCTGCAGGAGGCCCTGGCGCATGAACCTGTGAAGCAGGAACGACCTCGGACCTCCAGGGGCCGAGAAAATTACAGATATTCGGTGTCCGTGAGCCAAAGTCATGTAAAAATCCAGCATATATATGGTGCTTTCTCGGGTGCTATTACAGATAGCGCACTAAACCAAAGTGAATTATCTGCAGGAGGCCCTGGCGCATGAATCTGTGCAGCGGGAACGACCTCGGAGCACCAGGGGCCGAGAAAACCACCGTCTCATGGTTCCGGACACTCAGGGTCATGTAAAAATCCAATTTATATCTGGTGATATCTCGGGTGCTATTACAGATACCGCAATAAACCAAAGTGAATTATCTGCAGGAGGCCCTGGCGCATGAATCTGTGCAGCGGGAACGACCTCGGAGCACCAGGGGCCGAGAAAACCACCGTCTCATGGTTCCGGACACTCAGGGTCAGGGAAAAATCCAATATATATCTGGCGATATCACGGGTGCTATTACAGATAGCGCAATAAATCAAAGTGCATTGTCTGTAGGAGGCCCTGGCACATGAATCTGTGCAGCGGGAACGACCTCGGACCACCAGGGGCCGAGAAAAACACCGTCTCATGGGGCCGGACATTCAGGGTGAGGGAAAAGTCCAATATATATCTGGTGATATCTCGGGTGAAATTAGAGATAACGCAATAAGCCAAAGAGAATTATCTGCAGGGGGCCCTGGCGCATGAATCTGTGCAGCGGGAACGACCTCGGACCACCAGGGGCCGAGAAAACCGCCGTCTCATTGGGCAGGACACTCAGGGTCAGGGAAAAATCCAGTATATATTTGGTGATATCTCGGGAGCTATTACAGATCGCGCAATAAATCAAAGTCCATTGTCTGTAGGAGTCACTGGCGCATGAGTCTGTGCAGCGGGAACGACCTCGGACCACCAGGGGCCGAATAAACCACCGTCTTATGGGGCCGGACACTCAGGGTCGGGGAAAAATCCAATATATATCTGGTGATATCTCGGGTGCTATTACAAATAGCGCAATAAGTCAAATAGCATTATCTGTAGGAGGCCCTGGCGCATGAATCTGTGCAGCGGGATCGAACTCGGAACACCAGGGGCCGAGAAACCGCCGACACATCGGGGCCGGACACACAGGGTCAAGGAAAAATCTAATATATATCTGGTGATATCTCGGGTGCTATTAGAGATAGCGCAATAAACCAAAGTGAATGATCTGCAGGAGGCCCTGGCGCATGCATCTGTATGGCGGGAACGACCTGTGACCACCAGGGGCCGAGAAAACCACCGTCTCATGGGGCCGGACACTCAGGGTCAGGGAAAAATCCAATATATATCTGGTGATATCTCGGGTGCTATTAGAGATAGCGCAATAAGCCAAAGAGAATTATCTGCAGGGGGCCCTGGCGCATGAATCTGTGCAGCGGGAACGACCTCGGACCACCAGGGGCCGAGAAAACCGCCGTCTCATTGGGCAGGACACTCAGGGTCAGGGAAAAATCCAGTATATATTTGGTGATATCTCGGGGGCTATTAGAGATAGCTCAATAAATCAAAGTGCATTGTCTGTAGGCGGCACTGGCGAGTGAATCTGTGCAGCAGGAACGACCTCGGACCACCAGGGGCCGAGAAAACCACCGACACATAGGGCCGGACACTAAGGGTCAGGGAAAAATCCATTATATATCTGGTGATATCTCGGGTTCTATTACAGATAGCGCGATAAATCAAAGTGCGTTGTCTGCAGGAGGCCCTGGCGCATGAACCTGTGAAGCAGGAACGACCTCGGACCTCCAGGGGCCGAGAAAATTACAGATTTTCGGTGTCCGTGATCCAAAGTCATGTAAAAATCCAGCATATATATGGTGCTTTCTCGGGTGCTATTACAGATAGCGCACTAAACCAAAGTGAATTATCTGCAGGAGGCCCTGGCGCATGAATCTGTGCAGCGGGAACGACCTCGGAGCACCAGGGGCCGAGAAAACCACCGTCTCATGGTTCCGGACACTCAGGGTCATGTAAAAATCCAATTTATATCTGGTGATATCTCGGGTGCTATTACAGATACCGCAATAAACCAAAGTGTATTATCTGCAGGTGGCCCTGGCGCATGAATCTGTGCAGCGGGAACGACCTCGGAGCACCAGGGGCCGAGAAAACCACCGTCTCATGGTTCCGGACACTCAGGGTCAGGGAAAAATCCAATATATATCTGGTGATATCTCGGGAGCTATTACAGATCGCGCAATAAATCAGAGTCCATTGTCTGTAGGAGGCCCTGGCGCATGAATCTGTGCAGCGGGAATGACCTCGGACCACCAGGGGCCGAGAAAACCACCGTCTCATGGGGCCGGACTCTCAGGGTCAGGGAAAAATCCAATATATATCTGGTGATATCACGGGTGCTATTACAGATAGCGCAATAAATCAAAGTGCATTGTCTGTAGGAGGCCCTGCCACATGAATCTGTGCAGCAGGAACGACCTGGGACCACCAGGGGCCGAGAAAAACACAGTCTCATGGGGCCGGACATTCAGGGTGAGGGAAAAGTCCAATATATATCTGGCGATATCTCGGGTGAAATTAGAGATAGCGCAATAAGCCAAAGAGAATTATCTGCAGGGGGCCCTGGCGCATGCATCTGTGCGGAGGGAACGACCTGTGACCACCAGGGGCCGAGAAAACTACCGTCTCATGGGGCCGGACACTGAGGGTCAGGGGAAAATCCAATATATATCTGATGATATCTCGGGTGCTATTAGAGGTAGCACAATACACCAAAGTGAATTATCTGCAGGAGGCCCTGGCGCATGCATCTGTACAGCGGGAACGACCTCGGACCACCAGGGGCCGAGAAAACCACCGTCTCATGGGCCTGGACACTCAGGGTCAGGGAAAAATCCAATATATTTCTGGCGATATCTCGGGTGCTATTAGAGATAGCGCAATAAACCAATGCGAATTATCTGCAGGGGGCCCTGGCGCATGAATCTGTGCAGCGGGAACGACCTCGGACCACCAGGGGCCGAGAAAACCACCGTCCCATGGTGCCGGACACTCAGGGTCAGGGAACAATCCAATATATATCTGGTGATATCTCGGGTGCTATTACAGATAGCGAAATAAATCAAAGTGCATTGTCTGTAGGAGGCCCTGGCGCATAAATCTGGGCAGCCGGAACGACCTCGGACCACCAGGGGCCGAGAAAAGCAAAGCCTCCTGGGGCCGGACATTCAGGGTCAGGGGAAAATCCAATATATATCTGGTGATATCTCGGGTGCTATTACAGATAGAGCAATAAATTAAAGTGCATTATCTGTAGGAGGCCCTGGCGCATGAATCTGTGCAGCGGGATCGACCTCGGACCAGCAGGGGCCGAGAAAACCACCGACACATGGGGCCGGACACTCAGGGTCGGAGAAAAATCTAATATATATGTGGTGATATCTCGGGTGCTATTAGAGATAGCGCAATAAATCAAAGTGCATTGTCTGCAGGAGGCCCTCGCGAATGAATCTGTGAAGGAGGAACGACCTCGGATCTCCAGGGCCCAAAAACTTACAGATTTTCGGTGTCCGTCACCCAAAGTCATGTAAAAATCCAGCATATATATGGTGCTTTCTCGGGTGCTATTAGAGATAGCGCAATATACAAAAGTGAATTATCTGCAGGAGGCCCTGGCGTATGGACCTGTGCAGCGGCATCGACCTCGGACAACCAGGGGCCGAGATAACCACCGTCTCATGAGGCCGGACACTCAGGGTCAGGGGAAAATCCAATATATATCTGGTGATATCTCGGGTGCTATTAGAGATAACGCAATAAACCGATGTGATTTATCTGCAGGGGGCCCTGGCGCATGAATCTGTGCAGCGGTAACGACCTCGGACCACCAGGGGCCGAGAAAACCACCGTCTCATGGGGACGGACACTCAGGGTCAGGGAAAAATCCAATATATATCTGGTGATATCTCGGGTGCTATTAGAGATGGCGCAATAAACAAAAGTGAATTGTCTGCAGGAGGCCCGGGCGCGTGAATCTGTGCAGCGGGAACGACCTCGGACCACCAGGGGCCGAGAAAACTACCGTCTCATGGGGCCGGGCTGTCAGGGTCAGGGAAAAATCCAATATATATCAGGTGATATCTCGGGTGCTATTAGAGGTTGCGCGATAAATCAAAGTGCATTGTCTGCAGGAAGCCCCTTGCGCATGATTCCGTATAGCGGGAACGACCTCGGACAACCAGGGCTCGAGAAAATTACAGATATTCGGAATCCGTCACCCAAGGTCATGTAAAAATCCAGCATATATCTGGTGCTATCTTGGGCGCTATTACAGATAGCGCAATAAACCAAAGTGCTTTGTCTGCGGGAGGCCCTGGCGCATGAATCTGTGCAGCGGCAACGACCTCGGACAACCAGGGGCCGAGAAAACCACCGTCTCATGAGGCCGGACACTGAGGGTGACGGGAAAATCCAATATATATCTGGCGATATCTCGGGTGCTATTAGAGATAGCGCAATAAACGAAAGTGAATTATCTGCAGGAGGCCCTGGCGCATGAATCTGTGCAGCGGGAACGACCTCGGACCACCAGGGGCCGAGAAAACTACCGTCTCATGGGGCCGGGCTGTCAGGGTCAGGGAAAAATCCAATATATGTCAGGTGATATCTCGGGTGCTATTAGAGGTTGCGCGATAAATCAAAGTGCATTGTCTGTAGGAGGCACTGTCGAATGAATCTGTGCAGCAGGAACGACCTCTGACCACCAGGGGCCGAGAAAATTGCAGATATTCGGAATCCGTCATCCAAGGTCATGTAAAAATCCAGCATATGTCTGGTGATATCTCGGGTGCAATTACAGACAGCGCACTAAACCAAAGTGAATTATCTGCATGGGGCCCTGGCGCATGAATCTCAGCAGCGGGAACGACCTCGGACCACCAGGGGCCGAGAAAACCACCGACACATGGGACCGGACACACAAGGTCATGTAAGAATCCAGGATGTATCTGATGATATCCAGGGTGCTATTAGAGATAGCGCGATAATTCAAAGTGCATTGTCTGCAGGAAACCCTGGTGCATGAATCTGTTCAGCGGGATCGAACTCGGACCACGAGGGACCGAGAAAACCATCGACACATGGGGCCGGACTGTCAGGGTCAGGGAAATATCCAATATATACCTGGTGATATCCTGGGTGCTATTAGAGATAGCGCAATAAATCAAAGTGCATTGTCTGCGGGAGGCCCTGGCGCATGTATCTGTACAGCGGCAACGACGTCGGACCACCAGGGGCCGAGAAAACTACCGACACATGGGGCCGGACACTCAGGGTCAGGGAAAAATCCATTATATATCTGGTGATATCTCGGGTGCTATTAGAGATAGCGCAATAAATCAAAGTGCATTGTCTGTAGGAGGAACTGGCGAATGAATCTGTGCAGCAGGAACGACCTGGGACCACCAGGGCCCGAGAAAATTACAGATATTCGGAATCCGTAACCCAAGGTCATGTAAAAATCCAGCATACATCTGGTGATACCTCGGGTGCTATTACAGATAGCGCAACAAACCAAAGTGAATTGTCTGCAGGAGGCCCGGGCGCATGAATCTGTGCAGCGGGAACGACCTCGGACCACCAGGGGCCGAGAAAACTACCGTCACATGGGGCCGGGCTGTCAGGGTCAGGGAAAAATCCAATATATATCAGGTGATATCTCGGGTGCTATTAGAGGTTGCGCGATAAATCAACGTGCATTGTCTGTAGGAGGCCCTGGCGCATGAATCTGTACAGCGGCAACGACGTCGGACCACCAGGGGCCTAGAAAACTACCGACACATGGGGCCGGACACTCAGGGTCAGCGAAAAATCCATTATATATCTGGTGATATCTCGGGTGCTATTAGAGATAGCGCAATAAATCAAAGTGCATTGTCTGTAGGAGGAACTGGCGAATGAATCCGTGCAGCAGGAACGACCTGGGACCACCAGGGCCCGAGAAAATTACAGATATTCGGAATCCGTAACCCAAGGTCATGTAAAAATCCAGCATATATCTGGTGATATCTCGGGAGCTATTAGAGATAGCGCGATAAATCAAAGTGCATTGTCTGCAGGAGGCCATAGCGTATGAATCTGTGTAGCGGGAACGACCTCGGACCACCAGGGTCCGAGAAAACCACCGTCTCATGGGGCCGGACACTCAGGGTCGGGGAAAAGTCCAATATATATCTGGTGATATCTCGGGTGCTGTTAGAGATACCGCAATAAATCAAAGTGCATTGTCTGTAGGAGGCACTGGCGCATGAATCTGTGCAGCGGGAACGACCTCGGACCACCAGGGGCCAAGAAAACTACCGACTCATGGGGCCGGACACTCAGGGTCAGGGAAAAATCCAATATATATCTGGTGATATCTCGGGTGCTATTAGAGATAGCGCAATAAATCAAAGTGAATTACCTGCAGGGGGCCCTGGCGCATGAATCTGTGTAGCGGGAACGACCTCGGACGACCAGGGGCCGAGAAAACCACCGTCTCATGGGGCCGGACACTCAGGGTCAGGGGAAAAGCCAATAAATATCTGGTGATATCTCTGGTGCTATTAGAGATAGCGCAATAAACCAAAGTGAATTATCTGCAGGAGGCCCTGGCGCATGAATCTGTGCAGCGGGAACGACCTCGGACCACCAGGGGCCGAGACAACCACCGTCTCATGGGGCCGGACACTCAGGATCAGGGAAAAATCCAAAATGTATCTGGTGATATCTCGGGTGCTATTAGAGATAGCGCAATGAACCAAAGTGTATTGTCTGCAGGAGGCCCTGGCGCATGAGTCTGTGCAGCGGGACCACCCCGGACCACCGGGGGCCGAGAAAACCTCCGTCTCATGGGGCCGGACACTCAGGGTCAGGGATAAATCCAATATATATCTGGTGATATCTCGGGTGCTATTAGAGATAGCGAAATAAACCAAAGTGAATTGTCTGCAGGAGGCCCTGTCGCATGAATCTGAGCAGCGGGAACGACCTCGGACCACAAGGGGCCGAGAAAACCACCGTCTCATGGGGCCGGACACTCAGGGTCAGGGAAAAATCCAATGTATATCTGGTGATATCTCGGGTGCTATTAGAGATAGCGCAATAAACCAAAGTGAATTATCTGCAGGAGGCCCTGGCGCATGAATCTGTGCAGCGGGACCGACCTTGGATCACCAGGGGCCGAGAAAACCACCGTCTCATGGGGCCGGACACTCAGGGTCGGGGAAAATTCCAATATATATCTGGTGATATCTCGGGTGCTATTAGAGATAGCGCGATAAATCAAAGTGAATTATCTGCAGGAGGCCCTGGCGCATGCATCTGTGCAGCGGGAACGACCTCGGACCACCAGGGGCCGAGAAAACCACCGACACATTGTGCCGGACACCCAAGGTCATGTAAAAATCCAGGATGTATCTGATGATATCTCGGGTGCTATTAGAGATAGCGCGATGTATCAAAGTGCATTGTCTGCAGGAGGCCCTGGCGCATGAATCTGTGCAGCGGGAACGACCTCGGACCACCAGGGGCCGAGAAAACCACAGTCTCATGGGGCCGGACACTTAGGGTCAGGGGAAAATCCAACATATATCTGGTGATATCTCGGCTGCTATTACAGATAGCGCAATAAATCAATGTGCATTGTCTGTAGGAGGCCCTGGCGCATGAATCTGGGCAGCGGAAACGACCTGGGACCACCAGGGCCCGAGAAAATTACAGATATTCGGAATCCGTAACCCAAGGTCATGTAAAAATCCAGCATACATCTGGTGATATCTCGGGTGCTATTACAGATAGCGCAATAAGCCAAAGTGAATTGTCTGCAGGAGGCCCGGGCGCGTGAATCTGTGCAGCGGGAGCGACCTCGGACCACCAGGGGCCGAGAAAACTACCGTCTCATGGGGCCGGGCTGTCAGGGTCAGGGAAAAATCCAATATATATCAGGTGATATCTCGGGTACTATTAGAGGTTGCGCGATAAATCAAAGTGCATTGTCGGCAGGAAGCCCTGCCGCATGAATATGTGCAGCGGGATCGACCTCGGACCACCAGAGGCCGAGAAAACCATCGACACATGGGGCCGGACACTCAGGGTCAGGGAAAAATTCAATATATATCTGGTGATATCTCGGGTGCTATTGCAGATAGCGCAATAAATCAAAGTGCATTGTCTGTAGGAGGCCCTGGCGCATGAATCTGTGCAGCAGGAACGACCTCGGACCACCAGGGGCCGAGAAAATTACAGATTTTCGGTATCCGTCACCCAAGGTCATGTAAAACTCCAGCATATATCTGGTGATATCTCGGGAGCTATTAGAGATAGCGCAATAAATCAAAGTGAATTATCTGCAGGAGGCCCTGGCGCATGAATATGTGCAGCGGGAACAACCTCGGACCACCAGGGGCCGAGAAAATTACAAATTTTCGGTATCCATCACCCAATGTCATGTAAAAATCCAGGATGTATCTGATGATATCTCGGGTGCTATTCGAGACAGCGCGATATATCAAAGTGCATTGTCTGCAGGAGGCCCTAGCGCATGAATATGTGCAGCGGGAACAACCGCGGACCACCAGGGGCCGGGAAAATTACAGATTTTCGGTATCCGTCACCCAATGTCATGTAAAACTCCAGCATATATCTGGTGATATCTCGGGAGCTATTAGAGATAGCGCGATAAATCAAAGTGCATTGTCTGCAGGAGGTCCTGGCGAATGAATCTGTGCAGCAGCAACGACCTCGGCCCTCCAGGGGCCGAGAGACTTACAGATTTTCGGTATCCGTCACCCAGAGTCATGTAAAAATCCGGCATATATATGGTGCTTTCTCGGGTGCTATTACAGATAGCGCAATAAATCAAAGTGCATTGTCTGCAGGAGGCCATAGCGTATGAATCTGTGTAGCGGGAACGACCTCGGACCACCAGGGTCCGAGAAAACCACCGTCTCATGGGGCCGGACACTCAGGGTCGGGGAAAAGTCCAATATATATCTGGTGATATCTCGGGTGCTGTTAGAGATACCGCAATAAATCAAAGTGCATTGTCTGTAGGAAGCACTGGCGCATGAATCTGTGCAGCGGGAACGACCTCGGACCACCAGGGGCCAAGAAAACTACCGACTCATGGGGCCGGACACTCAGGGTCAGGGAAAAATCCAATATATATCTGGTGATATCTCGGGTGCTATTAGAGATAGCGCAATAAATCAAAGTGAATTACCTGCAGGGGGCCCTGGCGCATGAATCTGTGTAGCGGGAACGACCTCGGACGACCAGGGGCCGAGAAAACCACCGTCTCATGGGGCCGGACACTCAGGATCAGGGAAAAATCCAAAATGTATCTGGTGATATCTCGGGTGCTATTAGAGATAGCGCAATGAACCAAAGTGTATTGTCTGCAGGAGGCCCTGGCGCATGAGTCTGTGCAGCGGGACCACCCCGGACCACCGGGGGCCGAGAAAACCACCGTCTCATGGGGCCGGACACTCTGGGTCAGGGATAAATCCAATATATATCTGGTGATATCTCGGGTGCTATTAGAGATAGCGCAATAAACCAAAGTGAATTGTCTGCAGGAGGCCCTGTCGCATGAATCTGAGCAGCGGGAACGACCTCGGACCACAAGGGGCCGAGAAAACCACCGTCTCATGGGGCCGGACACTCAGGGTCAGGGAAAAATCCAATGTATATCTGGTGATATCTCGGGTGCTATTAGAGATAGCGCAATGAACCAAAGTGTATTGTCTGCAGGAGGCCCTGGCGCATGAGTCTGTGCAGCGGGACAACCCCGGACCACCAGGGGCCGAGAAAACCACCGTCTCATGGGGCCGGACACTCAGGGTCAGGGAAAAATCCAATGTATATCTGGTGATATCTCGGGTGCTAGTACAGGTACCGCAATAAATCAAACTGCATTGTCTGTAGGAGGCCCTGGCGCATGAATTTGTGCAGCGGGAACGACCTCGGACCACCAGGGGCCGAGAAAACCACAGTCACATGGGGCCGGACACTCAGGGTCGGGTAAAAATCCAATATATATCTGGTGATATCTGGGGTGCTATTAGAGATAGCGCAATAATCCAAAGTGGATTATCTGCAGGAGGCCCTGGCGCATGAATCTGTGCAGCGGGAACGACCTCGGACCACCAGGGGCCGAGAAAACCACCGTCTCATGGGGCCGGACACTCAGGGTCGGGGAAATATGCAATATATATCTGGTGATATCTCGGGTGCTATTAGAGATAGCGCAATAAACCAAAGCGAGTTATCTGCAGGAGGCCCTGGCGCATGAATCTGTGTAGCGGGAACGACCTCGGACGACCAGGGGCCGAGAAAACCACCGTCTCATGGGGCCGGACACTCAGGGTCAGGGGAAAAGCCAATAAATATCTGGTGATATCTCTGGTGCTATTAGAGATAGCGCAATAAACCAAAGTGAATTATCTGCAGGAGGCCCTGGCGCATGAATCTGTGCAGCGGGAACGACCTCGGACCACCAGGGGCCGAGACAACCACCGCCTCATGGGGCCGGACACTCAGGATCAGGGAAAAATCCAAAATGTATCTGGTGATATCTCGGGTGCTATTAAAGATAGCGCAATGAACCAAAGTGTATGGTCTGCAGGAGGCCCTGGCGCATGAGTCTGTGCAGCGGGACCACCCCGGACCACCGGGGGCCGAGAAAACCACCGTCTCATGGGGCCGGACACTCAGGGTCAGGGATAAATCCAATATATATCTGGTGATATCTCGGGTGCTATTAGAGATAGCGCAATAAACCAAAGTGAATTGTCTGCAGGAGGCCCTGTCGCATGAATCTGAGCAGCGGGAACGACCTCGGACCACAAGGGGCCGAGAAAACCACCGTCTCATGGGGCCGGACACTCAGGGTCAGGGAAAAATCCAATGTATATCTGGTGATATCTCGGGTGCTATTAGAGATAGCGCAATAAACCAAAGTGAATTATCTGCAGGAGGCCCTGGCGCATGAATCTGTGCAGCGGGACCGACCTTGGATCACCAGGGGCCGAGAAAACCACCGTCTCATGGGGCCGGACACTCAGGGTCGGGGAAAATTCCAATATATATCTGGTGATATCTCGGGTGCTATTAGAGATAGCGCGATAAATCAAAGTGAATTATCTGCAGGAGGCCCTGGCGCATGCATCTGTGCAGCGGGAACGACCTCGGACCACCAGGGGCCGAGAAAACCACCGACACATGGTGCCGGACACCCAAGGTCATGTAAAAATCCAGGATGTATCTGATGATATCTCGGGTGCTATTAGAGATAGCGCGATGTATCAAAGTGCATTGTCTGCAGGAGGCCCTGGCGCATGAATCTGTGCAGCGGGAACGACCTCGGACCACCAGGGGCCGAGAAAACCACAGTCTCATGGGGCCGGACACTTAGGGTCAGGGGAAAATCCAACATATATCTGGTGATATCTCGGCTGCTATTACAGATAGCGCAATAAATCAATGTGCATTGTCTGTAGGAGGCCCTGGCGCATGAATCTGGGCAGCGGAAACGACCTGGGACCACCAGGGCCCGAGAAAATTACAGATATTCGGAATCCGTAACCCAAGGTCATGTAAAAATCCAGCATACATCTGGTGATATCTCGGGTGCTATTACAGATAGCGCAATAAGCCAAAGTGAATTGTCTGCAGGAGGCCCGGGCGCGTGAATCTGTGCAGCGGGAACGACCTCGGACCACCAGGGGCCGAGAAAACTACCGTCTCATGGGGCCGGGCTGTCAGGGTCAGGGAAAAATCCAATATATATCAGGTGATATCTCGGGTACTATTAGAGGTTGCGCGATAAATCAAAGTGCATTGTCGGCAGGAAGCCCTGCCGCATGAATATGTGCAGCGGGATCGACCTCGGACCACCAGAGGCCGAGAAAACCATCGACACATGGGGCCGGACACTCAGGGTCAGGGAAAAATTCAATATATATCTGGTGATATCTCGGGTGCTATTGCAGATAGCGCAATAAATCAAAGTGCATTGTCTGTAGGAGGCCCTGGCGCATGAATCTGTGCAGCAGGAACGACCTCGGACCACCAGGGGCCGAGAAAATTACAGATTTTCGGTATCCGTCACCCAAGGTCATGTAAAACTCCAGCATATATCTGGTGATATCTCGGGAGCTATTAGAGATAGCGCAATAAATCAAAGTGAATTATCTGCAGGAGGCCCTGGCGCATGAATATGTGCAGCGGGAACAACCTCGGACCACCAGGGGCCGAGAAAATTACAAATTTTCGGTATCCATCACCCAATGTCATGTAAAAATCCAGGATGTATCTGATGATATCTCGGGTGCTATTCGAGACAGCGCGATATATCAAAGTGCATTGTCTGCAGGAGGCCCTAGCGCATGAATATGTGCAGCGGGAACAACCGCGGACCACCAGGGGCCGGGAAAATTACAGATTTTCGGTATCCGTCACCCAATGTCATGTAAAACTCCAGCATATATCTGGTGATATCTCGGGAGCTATTAGAGATAGCGCGATAAATCAAAGTGCATTGTCTGCAGGAGGTCCTGGCGAATGAATCTGTGCAGCAGCAACGACCTCGGCCCTCCAGGGGCCGAGAGACTTACAGATTTTCGGTATCCGTCACCCAGAGTCATGTAAAAATCCGGCATATATATGGTGCTTTCTCGGGTGCTATTACAGATAGCGCAATAAATCAAAGTGCATTGTCTGCAGGAGGCCATAGCGTATGAATCTGTGTAGCGGGAACGACCTCGGACCACCAGGGTCCGAGAAAACCACCGTCTCATGGGGCCGGACACTCAGGGTCGGGGAAAAGTCCAATATATATCTGGTGATATCTCGGGTGCTGTTAGAGATACCGCAATAAATCAAAGTGCATTGTCTGTAGGAAGCACTGGCGCATGAATCTGTGCAGCGGGAACGACCTCGGACCACCAGGGGCCAAGAAAACTACCGACTCATGGGGCCGGACACTCAGGGTCAGGGAAAAATCCAATATATATCTGGTGATATCTCGGGTGCTATTAGAGATAGCGCAATAAATCAAAGTGAATTACCTGCAGGGGGCCCTGGCGCATGAATCTGTGTAGCGGGAACGACCTCGGACGACCAGGGGCCGAGAAAACCACCGTCTCATGGGGCCGGACACTCAGGGTCAGGGGAAAAGCCAATAAATATCTGGTGATATCTCTGGTGCTATTAGAGATAGCGCAATAAACCAAAGTGAATTATCTGCAGGAGGCCCTGGCGCATGAATCTGTGCAGCGGGAACGACCTCGGACCACCAGGGGCCGAGACAACCACCGTCTCATGGGGCCGGACACTCAGGATCAGGGAAAAATCCAAAATGTATCTGGTGATATCTCGGGTGCTATTAGAGATAGCGCAATGAACCAAAGTGTATTGTCTGCAGGAGGCCCTGGCGCATGAGTCTGTGCAGCGGGACCACCCCGGACCACCGGGGGCCGAGAAAACCACCGTCTCATGGGGCCGGACACTCTGGGTCAGGGATAAATCCAATATATATCTGGTGATATCTCGGGTGCTATTAGAGATAGCGCAATAAACCAAAGTGAATTGTCTGCAGGAGGCCCTGTCGCATGAATCTGAGCAGCGGGAACGACCTCGGACCACAAGGGGCCGAGAAAACCACCGTCTCATGGGGCCGGACACTCAGGGTCAGGGAAAAATCCAATGTATATCTGGTGATATCTCGGGTGCTATTAGAGATAGCGCAATAAATCAAAGTGAATTACCTGCAGGGGGCCCTGGCGCATGAATCTGTGTAGCGGGAACGACCTCGGACGACCAGGGGCCGAGAAAACCACCGTCTCATGGGGCCGGACACTCAGGGTCAGGGGAAAAGCCAATAAATATCTGGTGATATCTCTGGTGCTATTAGAGATAGCGCAATAAACCAAAGTGAATTATCTGCAGGAGGCCCTGGCGCATGAATCTGTGCAGCGGGAACGACCTCGGACCACCAGGGGCCGAGAAAACCACAGTCTCATGGGGCCGGACACTCAGGGTCATGTAAAAATCCAGCATATATCTGGTGATATCTCGGGTGCTATTACAGATAGCGCAATAAACCAAAGTGCATTGTCTGTAGAAGGCCCTGACGCATGAATCTGTGCAGCGGGAACGACCTCGGACGACCAGGGGCCGAGAAAACCACCGTCTCATGGGGCCGGACACTCAGGGTCAGGGGAAAAGCCAATAAATATCTGGTGATATCTCTGGTGCTATTAGAGATAGCGCAATAAACCAAAGTGAATTATCTGCAGGAGGCCCTGGCGCATGAATCTGTGCAGCGGGAACGACCTCGGACCACCAGGGGCCGAGACAACCACCGTCTCATGGGGCCGGACACTCAGGATCAGGGAAAAATCCAAAATGTATCTGGTGATATCTCGGGTGCTATTAAAGATAGCGCAATGAACCAAAGTGTATTGTCTGCAGGAGGCCCTGGCGCATGAGTCTGTGCAGCGGGACCACCCCGGACCACCGGGGGCCGAGAAAACCACCGTCTCATGGGGCCGGACACTCAGGGTCAGGGATAAATCCAATATATATCTTGTGATATCTCGGGTGCTATTAGAGATAGCGCAATAAACCAAAGTAGATTATCTGCAGGAGTCCCTGGCGCATGAATCTGTGCAGCGGGAACGACCTCGGACCACCAGGGGCTGAGAAAACCACCGTCTCATGGGGCCGGACACTCAGGGTCACGGGAAAATCCAATATATATCTGGTGATATCTCGGGTGCTATTACAGATACCGCAATAAATCAAACTGCATTGTCTGTAGGAGGCCCTGGCGTATGAATTTGTGCAGCGAGAACGACCTCGGACCACCAGGGGCCGAGAAAACCACAGTCACATGGGGCCGGACACTCAGGGTCGGGTAAAAATCCAATATATATCTGGTGATATCTGGGGTGCTATTAGAGATAGCGCAATAATCCAAAGTGGATTATCTGCAGGAGGCCCTGGCGCATGAATCTGTGCAGCGGGAACGACCTCGGACCACCAAGGGCCGAGAAAACCACCGTCTCATGGGGCCGGACACTCAGTGTCAGGGAAAAATCCGATATATATCTGGTGATATCTCGGGTGCTATTACAGATAGCCCAATAAATCAATGTGCATTTTCTGTAGGAGGCCATGGCGCATGAATCAGTGCAGCGGGAACGACCTCGGACCACCAGGGGCCGAGAAAACCACAGTCTCATGGGGCCGGACACTCAGGGTCATGTAAAAATCCAGCATATATCTGGTGATATCTCGGGTGCTATTACAGATAGCGCAATAAACCAAAGTGCATTGTCTGTAGAAGGCCCTGACGCATGAATCTGTGCAGCGGGAACGACCTCGGACGACCAGGGGCCGAGAAAACCACCGTCTCATGGGGCCGGACACTCAGGGTCAGGGGAAAAGCCAATAAATATCTGGTGATATCTCTGGTGCTATTAGAGATAGCGCAATAAACCAAAGTGAATTATCTGCAGGAGGCCCTGGCGCATGAATCTGTGCAGCGGGAACGACCTCGGACCACCAGGGGCCGAGACAACCACCGTCTCATGGGGCCGGACACTCAGGATCAGGGAAAAATCCAAAATGTATCTGGTGATATCTCGGGTGCTATTAAAGATAGCGCAATGAACCAAAGTGTATTGTCTGCAGGAGGCCCTGGCGCATGAGTCTGTGCAGCGGGACCACCCCGGACCACCGGGGGCCGAGAAAACCACCGTCTCATGGGGCCGGACACTCAGGGTCAGGGATAAATCCAATATATATCTTGTGATATCTCGGGTGCTATTAGAGATAGCGCAATAAGCCAAAGTAGATTATCTGCAGGAGTCCCTGGCGCATGAATCTGTGCAGCGGGAACGACCTCGGACCACCAGGGGCTGAGAAAACCACCGTCTCATGGGGCCGGACACTCAGGGTCACGGGAAAATCCAATATATATCTGGTGATATCTCGGGTGCTATTACAGATACCGCAATAAATCAAACTGCATTATCTGTAGGAGGCCCTGGCGCATGAATTTGTGCAGCGAGAACGACCTCGGACCACCAGGGGCCGAGAAAACCACAGTCACATGGGGCCGGACACTCAGGGTCGGGTAAAAATCCAATATATATCTGGTGATATCTGGGGTGCTATTAGAGATAGCGCAATAATCCAAAGTGGATTATCTGCAGGAGGCCCTGGCGCATGAATCTGTGCAGCGGGAACGACCTCGGACCACCAGGGGCCGAGAAAACCACCGTCTCATGGGGCCGGATACTCAGGGTCGGGGAAATATCCAATATATATCTGGTGATATCTCGGGTGCTATTAGAGATAGCGCAATAAACCACAGCGAGTTATCTGCAGGAGGCCCTGGCGCATGAATCTGTGCAGCGGGAACGACCTCGGACCACCAGGGGCCGAGAAAACCACCGTCTCATGGGGCCGGACACTCAGGGTCAGGGAAAAATCCAATATATATCTGGTGATATCTCGGGTGCTATTAGAGATAGCGCTATGAACCAAAGTGTATTGTCTGCAGGAGGCCCTGGCGCATGAGTCTGTGCAGCGGGAACGACCTCGGACCACCAGGGGCCGAGACAACCACCGTCTCATGGGGCCGGACACTCAGGATCAGGGAAAAATCCAAAATGTATCTGGTGATATCTCGGGTGCTATTAGAGATAGCGCAATGAACCAAAGTGTATTGTCTGCAGGAGGCCCTGGCGCATGAGTCTGTGCAGCGGGACCACCCCGGACCACCGGGGGCCGAGAAAACCACCGTCTCATGGGGCCGGACACTCAGGGTCAGGGATAAATCCAATATATATCTGGTGATATCTCGGGTGCTATTAGAGATAGCGCAATAAACCAAAGTGAATTGTCTGCAGGAGGCCCTGTCGCATGAATCTGAGCAGCGGGAACGACCTCGGACCACAAGGGGCCGAGAAAACCACCGTCTCATGGGGCCGGACACTCAGGGTCAGGGAAAAATCCAATGTATATCTGGTGATATCTCGGGTGCTATTAGAGATAGCGCAATGAACCAAAGTGTATTGTCTGCAGGAGGCCCTGGCGCATGAGTCTGTGCAGCGGGACAACCCCGGACCACCAGGGGCCGAGAAAACCACCGTCTCATGGGGCCGGACACTCAGGGTCAGGGAAAAATCCAATGTATATCTGGTGATATCTCGGGTGCTAGTACAGGTACCGCAATAAATCAAACTGCATTGTCTGTAGGAGGCCCTGGCGCATGAATTTGTGCAGCGGGAACGACCTCGGACCACCAGGGGCCGAGAAAACCACAGTCACATGGGGCCGGACACTCAGGGTCGGGTAAAAATCCAATATATATCTGGTGATATCTGGGGTGCTATTAGAGATAGCGCAATAATCCAAAGTGGATTATCTGCAGGAGGCCCTGGCGCATGAATCTGTGCAGCGGGAACGACCTCGGACCACCAGGGGCCGAGAAAACCACCGTCTCATGGGGCCGGACACTCAGGGTCGGGGAAATATGCAATATATATCTGGTGATATCTCGGGTGCTATTAGAGATAGCGCAATAAACCAAAGCGAGTTATCTGCAGGAGGCCCTGGCGCATGAATCTGTGTAGCGGGAACGACCTCGGACGACCAGGGGCCGAGAAAACCACCGTCTCATGGGGCCGGACACTCAGGGTCAGGGGAAAAGCCAATAAATATCTGGTGATATCTCTGGTGCTATTAGAGATAGCGCAATAAACCAAAGTGAATTATCTGCAGGAGGCCCTGGCGCATGAATCTGTGCAGCGGGAACGACCTCGGACCACCAGGGGCCGAGACAACCACCGCCTCATGGGGCCGGACACTCAGGATCAGGGAAAAATCCAAAATGTATCTGGTGATATCTCGGGTGCTATTAAAGATAGCGCAATGAACCAAAGTGTATTGTCTGCAGGAGGCCCTGGCGCATGAGTCTGTGCAGCGGGACCACCCCGGACCACCGGGGGCCGAGAAAACCACCGTCTCATGGGGCCGGACACTCAGGGTCAGGGATAAATCCAATATATATCTGGTGATATCTCGGGTGCTATTAGAGATAGCGCAATAAACCAAAGTAGATTATCTGCAGGAGTCCCTGGCGCATGAATCTGTGCAGCGGGAACGACCTCGGACCACCAGGGGCTGAGAAAACCACCGTCTCATGGGGCCGGACACTCAGGGTCACGGGAAAATCCAATATATATCTGGTGATATCTCGGGTGCTATTACAGATACCGCAATAAATCAAACTGCATTGTCTGTAGGAGGCCCTGGCGCATGAATTTGTGCAGCGAGAACGACCTCGGACCACCAGGGGCCGAGAAAACCACAGTCACATGGGGCCGGACACTCAGGGTCGGGTAAAAATCCAATATATATCTGGTGATATCTGGGGTGCTATTAGAGATAGCGCAATAAACCAAAGTAGATTATCTGCAGGAGTCCCTGGCGCATGAATCTGTGCAGCGGGAACGACCTCGGACCACCAGGGGCTGAGAAAACCACCGTCTCATGGGGCCGGACACTCAGGGTCACGGGAAAATCCAATATATATCTGGTGATATCTCGGGTGCTATTACAGATACCGCAATAAATCAAACTGCATTGTCTGTAGGAGGCCCTGGCGCATGAATTTGTGCAGCGAGAACGACCTCGGACCACCAGGGGCCGAGAAAACCACCGTCTCATGGGGCCGGACACTCAGGGTCGGGGAAATATCCAATATATATCTGGTGATATCTCGGGTGCTATTAGAGATAGCGCAATAAACCACAGCGAGTTATCTGCAGGAGGCCCTGGCGCATGAATCTGTGCAGCGGGAACGACCTCGGAACACCAGGGGCCGAGAAAACCACCGTCTCATGGGGCCGGACACTCAGGGTCAGGGAAAAATCCAATATATATCTGGTGATATCTCGGGTGCTATTAGAGATAGCGCAATGAACCAAAGTGTATTGTCTGCAGGAGGCCCTGGCGCATGAGTCTGTGCAGCGGGAACGACCTCGGACCACCAGGGGCCGAGAAAACCACCGTCTCGTGGGGCCGGACACTCAGGGTCAGGGGAAAAGCCAATAAATATCTGGTGATATCTCGGGTGCTATTAGAGATAGCGCAATAAACCAAAGTGAATTATCTGCAGGAGGCCCTGGCGCATGAATCTGCGCAGCGGGAACGACCTCCGACCACCAGGGGCCGACACAACCACCGTCTCATGGGGCCGGACACTCAGTGTCAGGGAAAAATTCGATATATATCTGGTGATATCTCGGGTGCTATTACAGATAGCCCAATAAATCAATGTGCATTTTATGTAGGAGGCCATGGCGCATGAATCAGTGCAGCGGGAACGACCTCGGACCACCAGGGGCCGAGAAAACCACAGTCTCATGGGGCCGGACACTCAGGGTCATGTAAAAATCCAGCATATATCTGGTGATATCTCGGGTGCTATTACAGATAGCGCAATAAACCAAAGTGCATTGTCTGTAGAAGGCCCTGACGCATGAATCTGTGCAGCGGGAACGACCTCGGACGACCAGGGGCCGAGAAAACCACCGTCTCATGGGGCCGGACACTCAGGGTCAGGGGAAAAGCCAATAAATATCTGGTGATATCTCTGGTGCTATTAGAGATAGCGCAATAAACCAAAGTGAATTATCTGCAGGAGGCCCTGGCGCATGAATCTGTGCAGCGGGAACGACCTCGGACCACCAGGGGCCGAGACAACCACCGTCTCATGGGGCCGGACACTCAGGATCAGGGAAAAATCCAAAATGTATCTGGTGATATCTCGGGTGCTATTAAAGATAGCGCAATGAACCAAAGTGTATTGTCTGCAGGAGGCCCTGGCGCATGAGTCTGTGCAGCGGGACCACCCCGGACCACCGGGGGCCGAGAAAACCACCGTCTCATGGGGCCGGACACTCAGGGTCAGGGATAAATCCAATATATATCTTGTGATATCTCGGGTGCTATTAGAGATAGCGCAATAAACCAAAGTAGATTATCTGCAGGAGTCCCTGGCGCATGAATCTGTGCAGCGGGAACGACCTCGGACCACCAGGGGCTGAGAAAACCACCGTCTCATGGGGCCGGACACTCAGGGTCACGGGAAAATCCAATATATATCTGGTGATATCTCGGGTGCTATTACAGATACCGCAATAAATCAAACTGCATTGTCTGTAGGAGGCCCTGGCGCATGAATTTGTGCAGCGAGAACGACCTCGGACCACCAGGGGCCGAGAAAACCACAGTCACATGGGGCCGGACACTCAGGGTCGGGTAAAAATCCAATATATATCTGGTGATATCTGGGGTGCTATTAGAGATAGCGCAATAATCCAAAGTGGATTATCTGCAGGAGGCCCTGGCGCATGAATCTGTGCAGCGGGAACGACCTCGGACCACCAGGGGCCGAGAAAACCACCGTCTCATGGGGCCGGACACTCAGTGTCAGGGAAAAATCCGATATATATCTGGTGATATCTCGGGTGCTATTACAGATAGCCCAATAAATCAATGTGCATTTTCTGTAGGAGGCCATGGCGCATGAATCAGTGCAGCGGGAACGACCTCGGACCACCAGGGGCCGAGAAAACCACAGTCTCATGGGGCCGGACACTCAGGGTCATGTAAAAATCCAGCATATATCTGGTGATATCTCGGGTGCTATTACAGATAGCGCAATAAACCAAAGTGCATTGTCTGTAGAAGGCCCTGACGCATGAATCTGTGCAGCGGGAACGACCTCGGACGACCAGGGGCCGAGAAAACCACCGTCTCATGGGGCCGGACACTCAGGGTCAGGGGAAAAGCCAATAAATATCTGGTGATATCTCTGGTGCTATTAGAGATAGCGCAATAAACCAAAGTGAATTATCTGCAGGAGGCCCTGGCGCATGAATCTGTGCAGCGGGAACGACCTCGGACCACCAGGGGCCGAGACAACCACCGTCTCATGGGGCCGGACACTCAGGATCAGGGAAAAATCCAAAATGTATCTGGTGATATCTCGGGTGCTATTAAAGATAGCGCAATGAACCAAAGTGTATTGTCTGCAGGAGGCCCTGGCGCATGAGTCTGTGCAGCGGGACCACCCCGGACCACCGGGGGCCGAGAAAACCACCGTCTCATGGGGCCGGACACTCAGGGTCAGGGATAAATCCAATATATATCTTGTGATATCTCGGGTGCTATTAGAGATAGCGCAATAAGCCAAAGTAGATTATCTGCAGGAGTCCCTGGCGCATGAATCTGTGCAGCGGGAACGACCTCGGACCACCAGGGGCTGAGAAAACCACCGTCTCATGGGGCCGGACACTCAGGGTCACGGGAAAATCCAATATATATCTGGTGATATCTCGGGTGCTATTACAGATACCGCAATAAATCAAACTGCATTGTCTGTAGGAGGCCCTGGCGCATGAATTTGTGCAGCGAGAACGACCTCGGACCACCAGGGGCCGAGAAAACCACAGTCACATGGGGCCGGACACTCAGGGTCGGGTAAAAATCCAATATATATCTGGTGATATCTGGGGTGCTATTAGAGATAGCGCAATAATCCAAAGTGGATTATCTGCAGGAGGCCCTGGCGCATGAATCTGTGCAGCGGGAACGACCTCGGACCACCAGGGGCCGAGAAAACCACCGTCTCATGGGGCCGGACACTCAGGGTCGGGGAAATATCCAATATATATCTGGTGATATCTCGGGTGCTATTAGAGATAGCGCAATAAACCACAGCGAGTTATCTGCAGGAGGCCCTGGCGCATGAATCTGTGCAGCGGGAACGACCTCGGACCACCAGGGGCCGAGAAAACCACCGTCTCATGGGGCCGGACACTCAGGGTCAGGGAAAAATCCAATATATATCTGGTGATATCTCGGGTGCTATTAGAGATAGCGCTATGAACCAAAGTGTATTGTCTGCAGGAGGCCCTGGCGCATGAGTCTGTGCAGCGGGAACGACCTCGGACCACCAGGGGCCGAGAAAACCACCGTCTCGTGGGGCCGGACACTCAGGGTCAGGGGAAAAGCCAATAAATATCTGGTGATATCTCGGGTGCTATTAGAGATAGCGCAATAAACCAAAGTGAATTATCTGCAGGAGGCCCTGGCGCATGAATCTGTGCAGCGGGAACGACCTCCGACCACCAGGGGCCGACACAACCACCGTCTCATGGGGCCGGACACTCAGTGTCAGGGAAAAATCCGATATATATCTGGTGATATCTCGGGTGCTATTACAGATAGCCCAATAAATCAAAGTGCATTGTCTGTAGGAGGCCCTGACGCATGAATCTGGGCAGCGGGAACGACCTCGGACCACCAGGGGCCGAGAAAACCACCGTCTCATGGGGCCGGACACTCAGGGTCAGGGAAAAATCCAATATATATCTGGTGATATCTCGGGTGCTATTAGAGATAGCGCAATGAACCAAAGTGTATTGTCTGCAGGAGGCCCTGGCGCATGAATCTGTGCAGCGGGAACGACCTCGGACAGCCAGGGTCCGAGAAAACCACCGTCACATGGTGCCGGACACCCAAGGTCATGTAAAAATCCAGGATGTATCTGATGATATCTCGGCTGCTATTAGAGATAGCTCGATATATCAAAGTGCATTGTCTGCAGGAGGCCCTGGCGCATGAATTTGTGCAGCGGGAACGACCTCGGACCTCCAGGGGCCGAGAAAACCACAGTCCCATGGGGCCGGACACTCAGGGTCGGGTAAAAATCCAATATATATCTGGTGATATCTCGGGTGCTATTAGAGATAGCGCAATAATCCAAAGTGGATTATCTGCAGGAGGCCCTGGCGCACGAATCTGTGCAGCGGGAACGACCTCGGACCACCAGGGGCCGAGAAAACCACCGTCTCATGGGGCCGGACACCCAAGGTCATGTAAAAATCCAGGATGTATCCGATGATATCTCGGGTGCTATTAGAGATAGCGCAATAATCCGAAGTGCATCATCTGTAGGAGGCCCTGGCGCATGAGTCTGTGCAGCTGGATCGACCTCGGACCACCAGGGGCCGAGAAAACCACCGTCCCATGGGGCCGGACACTCAGGGTCGGGGAAAAATCCAATATATATCTGGTGATATCTCGGGTGCTATTACAGATAGCGCAATAATCCAAAGTGAACTATCTGAAGGAGGCCCTGGCGCATGAATCTGTGCAGCGGGAACGACCTCGGACCACCAGGGGCCGAGAAAACCACCGTCTCATGGGGCTGGACACTCAGGGTCAGGGAAAAATCCAATATATATCTGGTGATATCTCGGGTGCTATTACAGATCGCGCAATGAACCAAAGTGTATTGTCTGCAGGAGGCCCTGGCGCATGAGTCTGTGCAGCGGGACCACCCCGGACCACCAGGGGCCGAGAAAACCACCGTCTCATGTGGCCGGACACTCAGGGTCAGGGGAAAATCCAATATATATCTGGTGATATATCGGGTGCTATTAGAGATAGCGCAATGAACCAAAGTGCATTGTCCGTATCAGGCCATTGCGCATGAATCTGGGCAGCAGGAACGACCTCGGACCACCAGGGGCCGAGAAAACCACCTTCTCATGGGGCCGAACACTCAGGGTCAGGGAAAAATCCAATATATATCTGGTGATATCTCGGGTGCTACTAGAGATAGCGCAATGAACCAAAGTGTATTGTCTGCAGGAGGCCCTGGCGCATGAGTCTGTGCAGCGGGGCCACCCCGGACCACCAGGGGCCGAGAAAACCACCGTCTCATGGGGCCGGACACTCAGGGTCAGTTATAAATCCAATATATATCTGGTGATATCTCGGGTGAAATTAGAGATAGCGCAATAAACCAAAGTGGATTATCTGCAGGAGGCCCTGGCGCATGAATCTGTGCAGCGGGAACGACCTCGGACCACCAGGGGCTGAGAAAACCACCGTCTCATGGGGCCGGACACTCAGAGTCAGGGGAAAATCCAATATATATCTGGTGATATCTCTGATGCTATTAGAGATAGCGCAATAAACCAAAGCGAATTATCTGCAGGAGGCCTTGGCGCATGCATTTGTGCAGCGGGAACGACCTCGAACCACCAGGGGCCGAGAAAACCACCGTCTCATGGGGCCGGACACTCAGGGTCAGGGAAAAGTCAAATATATATCTGGTGATATCTCGGGTGCTATTACAGATCGCGCAATGAACCAAACTGCACTGTCTGTAGGAGGCCCTGGCGCATGAGTCTGTGCAGCGGGACCACCCCGGACCACCAGGGGCCGAGAAAACCACCGTCTCATGTGGCCGGACACTCAGGGTCAGGGGAAAATCCAATATATATCTGGTGATATATCGGGTGCTATTAGAGATAGCGCAATGAACCAAAGTGCATTGTCCGTATCAGGCCATTGCGCATGAATCTGGGCAGCAGGAACGACCTTGGACCACCAGGGGCCGAGAAAACCACCTTCTCATGGGGCCGAACACTCAGGGTCAGGGAAAAATCCAATATATATCTGGTGATATCTCGGGTGCTATTAGAGATAGCGCAATAATCCAAAGTGGATTATCTGCAGGAGGCCCTGGCGCATGAATCTGTGCAGCGGGAACGACCTCGGACCACCAGGGGCCGAGAAAACCACCGTCTCATGGGGCCGGACACCCAAGGTCATGTAAAAATCCAGGATGTATCCGATGATATCTCGGGTGCTATTAGAGATAGCGCAATAATCCAAAGTGCATCATCTGTAGGAGGCCCTGGCGCATGAATCTGTGCAGCTGGATCGACCTCGGACCACCAGGGGCCGAGAAAACCACCGTCCCATGGGGCCGGACACTCAGGGTCGGGGAAAAATCCAATATATATCTGGTGATATCTCGTCTGCTATTAGAGATAGCGCAATAAACCAAAGCGAATTATCTGCAGGATGCCCATGCGCGTGAATCTGTGCAGCAGGGACGACCTCGGACCACCAGGGGCCGAAAAAGTTACAGATTTTCGGTATCCGTCACCCAAAGTCATGTAAAAATCCAGCATATATCTGGTGACATCTCTGGTGCTATTACAGATAGCGCGATAAATCAAAGTGCATTGTCTGTAGCAGGCCCTGGCGCATGAATCTGTGCAGCGGGGACGACCTCGAACCATCAGGGGCCGAGAAAACCACAGTCCCATGGGGCCGGACACTTAGGTTCAGGGAAAAATCCAATATATATCTGGTGACATCTCGGGTGCTCTTACAGATAGCGCACTAAACCAAAGTGAATTATCTGCAAGGGGCCCTGGCGCATGAATCGTTGCAGCGGGAACGACCTCGGACCGCCAGGGTCCGAGAAAACCACCGTCTCATGGGGCCGGACACTCAGGGTCAGGGAAAAATCCAATATATATCTGGTGATATCTCGGGTGCTATTAGAGATAGCGCAATAATCCAAAGTGCATCATCTGTAGGAGGCCCTGGCGCATGAATCTGTGCAGCTGGATCGACCTCGGACCACCAGGGGCCGAGAAAACCACCGTCCCATGGGGCCGGACACTCAGGGTCGGGGAAAAATCCAATATATATCTGGTGATATCTCGTCTGCTATTAGAGATAGCGCAATAAACCAAAGCGAATTATCTGCAGGAGGCCCTGGCGCATGAATCTGTGCAGCGGGAACAACCTCCGACCACCAGGGGCCGAGAAAACCACCGTCTCATGGGGCCGGACACTCGGGGTCAGGGAAAAATCCAATATATAACTGGTGATATCTCGGGTGCTATTAGAGATAGCGCAATAGACCAAAGTGAATTATCTGCCGAAGGCCCTGGCGCATGAATCTGTGCAGCGGGAACGACCGCGGACCACCAGGGGCCGAGAAAACCACCGACACATGGGGAGTGACACTCAGGGTCAGGGAAAAATCCAATATATATCTGGTGATATCTCGGGTGCTATTAGAGATAGCGCAATAATCCAAAGTGCATCATCTGTAGGAGGCCCTGGCGCATGAATCTGTGCAGCTGGATCGACCTCGGACCACCAGGGGCCGAGAAAACCACCGTCCCATGGGGCCGGACACTCAGGGTCGGGGAAAAATCCAATATATATCTGGTGATATCTCGTCTGCTATTAGAGATAGCGCAATAAACCAAAGCGAATTATCTGCAGGAGGCCCTGGCGCATGAATCTGTGCAGCGGGAACAACCTCCGACCACCAGGGGCCGAGAAAACCACCGTCTCATGGGGCCGGACACTCGGGGTCAGGGAAAAATCCAATATATAACTGGTGATATCTCGGGTGCTATTAGAGATAGCGCAATAGACCAAAGTGAATTATCTGCCGAAGGCCCTGGCGCATGAATCTGTGCAGCGAGATCGACCTCGGACCACCAGGGGGCAAGAAAATTACAGATTTTCGGTATGCGTCACCCAAGGTCATGTAAAAATCCAGCATATATCTGGTGATAACTCGGGTGCTATTACAGATAGCGCAATAAACCAAAGTGAATTACCTGTAGGAGGCCCTGGCGCATGCATCTGTGCAGCGGGAACGACCTCGTACCACCAGGGGCCGAGAAAACCACCGTCTCATGGGGCCGGACACTCAGGGTCTGGGAAAAATCAAATATATATCTGGTGATATCTCTGGTGAAATTAGAGATAGCGCAATAAACCAAAGTGAATTATCTGCAGGAGGCCCTTGCGCATGAATCTGTGCAGCAGGGACGACATCGGACCACCAGGGGCCGAGAAAATTACAGATATTCGGTATCCGTCACCCAATGTCATGAAAAATCCAGCATATATCTGGTGATATCTCGGGTTCTATTACAGATAGCGCGATAAATCAAAGTGCATTGTCTGCAGGAGGCCCTGGCGCATGAATCTGTGAAGCAGGAACCACCTCGGCCCTCCAGGGGCCGAGAAAACCACCGACACATGGGGAGTGACACTCAGGGTCAGGGAAAAATCCAATATATATCTGGTGATATCTCGGGTGCTATTAGAGATAGCGCAATAATCCAAAGTGCATCATCTGTAGGAGGCCCTGGCGCATGAATCTGTGCAGCTGGATCGACCTCGGACCACCAGGGGCCGAGAAAACCACCGTCCCATGGGGCCGGACACTCAGGGTCGGGGAAAAATCCAATATATATCTGGTGATATCTCGTCTGCTATTAGAGATAGCGCAATAAACCAAAGCGAATTATCTGCAGGAGGCCCTGGCGCATGAATCTGTGCAGCGGGAACAACCTCCGACCACCAGGGGCCGAGAAAACCACCGTCTCATGGGGCCGGACACTCGGGGTCAGGGAAAAATCCAATATATAACTGGTGATATCTCGGGTGCTATTAGAGATAGCGCAATAGACCAAAGTGAATTATCTGCCGAAGGCCCTGGCGCATGAATCTGTGCAGCGAGATCGACCTCGGACCACCAGGGGGCAAGAAAATTACAGATTTTCGGTATGCGTCACCCAAGGTCATGTAAAAATCCAGCATATATCTGGTGATAACTCGGGTGCTATTACAGATAGCGCAATAAACCAAAGTGAATTACCTGTAGGAGGCCCTGGCGCATGCATCTGTGCAGCGGGAACGACCTCGTACCACCAGGGGCCGAGAAAACCACCGTCTCATGGGGCCGGACACTCAGGGTCTGGGAAAAATCAAATATATATCTGGTGATATCTCTGGTGAAATTAGAGATAGCGCAATAAACCAAAGTGAATTATCTGCAGGAGGCCCTTGCGCATGAATCTGTGCAGCAGGGACGACATCGGACCACCAGGGGCCGAGAAAATTACAGATATTCGGTATCCGTCACCCAATGTCATGAAAAATCCAGCATATATCTGGTGATATCTCGGGTTCTATTACAGATAGCGCGATAAATCAAAGTGCATTGTCTGCAGGAGGCCCTGGCGCATGAATCTGTGAAGCAGGAACCACCTCGGCCCTCCAGGGGCCGAGAAACTTACAAATTTTCGGTGTCCGTCACCCAAAGTCATGTAAAAATCCAGCATATATGTGGTGCTTTCTCGGGTTCCATTACAGATAGCGTTAGTAATCAAAGTGCATTGTCTGCTGGAGGCACTGGCGCATGAATCTGTGCAGCGGGTACGACCTCAGACCACCAGGGGCCGAGAAAGCCACCGACACATGGGGCCCGAAGATCTGGGACATGGAAAAATCCAATATATATCTGGTCATATCTCGACCGCTATTAGCGATAGCGCGATAAATCAAAGTGCATTGTCTGCAGGAAGCCCTGGCGCATGATTCTGTGCTGCGGGAACGACCTCGGACCACCAGGGGCCGAGAAAACCACAGTCTCATGGGGCCGGACACTCAGGGTCAGGGGAAAATCCAATATATAACTGGTGATATCTCGGGTGCTATTAGAGATAGCGCAATAAACCAAAGTGAATTATCTGCAGGGGACCCTGGCGCATGAATCTGGGCAGCGGTAACGACCTCGGACCACCAGGGGCCGAGAAAACCACAGTCTCATGGGGCCGGACACTCAGGGTCAGGGGAAAATCCAATATATATCTGGTGATATCTCTGATGCTATTAGAGATAGCGCAATAAACCAAAGCGAATTATCTGCAGGAGGCCTTGGCGCATGCATTTGTGCAGCGGGAACGACCTCGAACCACCAGGGGCCGAGAAAACCACCGTCTCATGGGGCCGGACACTCAGGGTCAGGGAAAAGTCAAATATATATCTGGTGATATCTCGGGTGCTATTACAGATCGCGCAATGAACCAAACTGCACTGTCTGTAGGAGGCCCTGGCGCATGAGTCTGTGCAGCGGGACCACCCCGGACCACCAGGGGCCGAGAAAACCACCGTCTCATGTGGCCGGACACTCAGGGTCAGGGGAAAATCCAATATATATCTGGTGATATATCGGGTGCTATTAGAGATAGCGCAATGAACCAAAGTGCATTGTCCGTATCAGGCCATTGCGCATGAATCTGGGCAGCAGGAACGACCTTGGACCACCAGGGGCCGAGAAAACCACCTTCTCATGGGGCCGAACACTCAGGGTCAGGGAAAAATCCAATATATATCTGGTGATATCTCGGGTGCTATTAGAGATAGCGCAATAATCCAAAGTGGATTATCTGCAGGAGGCCCTGGCGCATGAATCTGTGCAGTGGGAACGACCTCGGACCACCAGGGGCCGAGAAAACCACCGTCTCATGGGGCCGGACACCCAAGGTCATGTAAAAATCCAGGATGTATCCGATGATATCTCGGGTGCTATTAGAGATAGCGCAATAATCCAAAGTGCATCATCTGTAGGAGGCCCTGGCGCATGAATCTGTGCAGCTGGATCGACCTCGGACCACCAGGGGCCGAGAAAACCACCGTCCCATGGGGCCGGACACTCAGGGTCGGGGAAAAATCCAATATATATCTGGTGATATCTCGTCTGCTATTAGAGATAGCGCAATAAACCAAAGCGAATTATCTGCAGGATGCCCATGCGCGTGAATCTGTGCAGCAGGGACGACCTCGGACCACCAGGGGCCGAAAAAGTTACAGATTTTCGGTATCCGTCACCCAAAGTCATGTAAAAATCCAGCATATATCTGGTGACATCTCTGGTGCTATTACAGATAGCGCGATAAATCAAAGTGCATTGTCTGTAGCAGGCCCTGGCGCATGAATCTGTGCAGCGGGGACGACCTCGAACCATCAGGGGCCGAGAAAACCACAGTCCCATGGGGCCGGACACTTAGGTTCAGGGAAAAATCCAATATATATCTGGTGACATCTCGGGTGCTCTTACAGATAGCGCACTAAACCAAAGTGAATTATCTGCAAGGGGCCCTGGCGCATGAATCGTTGCAGCGGGAACGACCTCGGACCGCCAGGGTCCGAGAAAACCACCGTCTCATGGGGCCGGACACTCAGGGTCAGGGAAAAATCCAATATATATCTGGTGATATCTCGGGTGCTATTAGAGATAGCGCAATAATCCAAAGTGCATCATCTGTAGGAGGCCCTGGCGCATGAATCTGTGCAGCGGGAACGACCTCGTACCACCAGGGGCCGAGAAAACCACCGTCCCATGGGGCCGGACACTCAGGGTCGGGGAAAAATCCAATATATATCTGGTGATATCTCGTCTGCTATTAGAGATAGCGCAATAAACCAAAGCGAATTATCTGCAGGATGCCCATGCGCGTGAATCTGTGCAGCAGGGACGACCTCGGACCACCAGGGGCCGAAAAAGTTACAGATTTTCGGTATCCGTCACCCAAAGTCATGTAAAAATCCAGCATATATCTGGTGACATCTCTGGTGCTATTACAGATAGCGCGATAAATCAAAGTGCATTGTCTGTAGCAGGCCCTGGCGCATGAATCTGTGCAGCGGGGACGACCTCGAACCATCAGGGGCCGAGAAAACCACAGTCCCATGGGGCCGGACACTTAGGTTCAGGGAAAAATCCAATATATATCTGGTGACATCTCGGGTGCTCTTACAGATAGCGCACTAAACCAAAGTGAATTATCTGCAAGGGGCCCTGGCGCATGAATCGTTGCAGCGGGAACGACCTCGGACCGCCAGGGTCCGAGAAAACCACCGTCTCATGGGGCCGGACACTCAGGGTCAGGGAAAAATCCAATATATATCTGGTGATATCTCGGGTGCTATTAGAGATAGCGCAATAATCCAAAGTGCATCATCTGTAGGAGGCCCTGGCGCATGAATCTGTGCAGCTGGATCGACCTCGGACCACCAGGGGCCGAGAAAACCACCGTCCCATGGGGCCGGACACTCAGGGTCGGGGAAAAATCCAATATATATCTGGTGATATCTCGTCTGCTATTAGAGATAGCGCAATAAACCAAAGCGAATTATCTGCAGGAGGCCCTGGCGCATGAATCTGTGCAGCGGGAACAACCTCCGACCACCAGGGGCCGAGAAAACCACCGTCTCATGGGGCCGGACACTCGGGGTCAGGGAAAAATCCAATATATAACTGGTGATATCTCGGGTGCTATTAGAGATAGCGCAATAGACCAAAGTGAATTATCTGCCGAAGGCCCTGGCGCATGAATCTGTGCAGCGGGAACGACCGCGGACCACCAGGGGCCGAGAAAACCACCGACACATGGGGAGTGACACTCAGTGTCAGGGAAAAATCCAATATATATCTGGTGATATCTCGGGTGCTATTAGAGATAGCGCAATAATCCAAAGTGCATCATCTGTAGGAGGCCCTGGCGCATGAATCTGTGCAGCTGGATCGACCTCGGACCACCAGGGGCCGAGAAAACCACCGTCCCATGGGGCCGGACACTCAGGGTCGGGGAAAAATCCAATATATATCTGGTGATATCTCGTCTGCTATTAGAGATAGCGCAATAAACCAAAGCGAATTATCTGCAGGAGGCCCTGGCGCATGAATCTGTGCAGCGGGAACAACCTCCGACCACCAGGGGCCGAGAAAACCACCGTCTCATGGGGCCGGACACTCGGGGTCAGGGAAAAATCCAATATATAACTGGTGATATCTCGGGTGCTATTAGAGATAGCGCAATAGACCAAAGTGAATTATCTGCCGAAGGCCCTGGCGCATGAATCTGTGCAGCGAGATCGACCTCGGACCACCAGGGGGCAAGAAAATTACAGATTTTCGGTATGCGTCACCCAAGGTCATGTAAAAATCCAGCATATATCTGGTGATAACTCGGGTGCTATTACAGATAGCGCAATAAACCAAAGTGAATTACCTGCAGGAGGCCCTGGCGCATGCATCTGTGCAGCGGGAACGACCTCGTACCACCAGGGGCCGAGAAAACCACCGTCTCATGGGGCCGGACACTCAGGGTCTGGGAAAAATCAAATATATATCTGGTGATATCTCTGGTGAAATTAGAGATAGCGCAATAAACCAAAGTGAATTATCTGCAGGAGGCCCTTGCGCATGAATCTGTGCAGCAGGGACGACATCGGACCACCAGGGGCCGAGAAAATTACAGATATTCGGTATCCGTCACCCAATGTCATGAAAAATCCAGCATATATCTGGTGATATCTCGGGTTCTATTACAGATAGCGCGATAAATCAAAGTGCATTGTCTGCAGGAGGCCCTGGCGCATGAATCTGTGAAGCAGGAACCACCTCGGCCCTCCAGGGGCCGAGAAACTTACAAATTTTCGGTGTCCGTCACCCAAAGTCATGTAAAAATCCAGCATATATGTGGTGCTTTCTCGGGTTCCATTACAGATAGCGTTAGTAATCAAAGTGCATTGTCTGCTGGAGGCACTGGCGCATGAATCTGTGCAGCGGGTACGACCTCAGACCACCAGGGGCCGAGAAAGCCACCGACACATGGGGCCCGAAGATCTGGGACATGGAAAAATCCAATATATATCTGGTCATATCTCGACCGCTATTAGCGATAGCGCGATAAATCAAAGTGCATTGTCTGCAGGAAGCCCTGGCGCATGATTCTGTGCTGCGGGAACGACCTCGGACCACCAGGGGCCGAGAAAACCACAGTCTCATGGGGCCGGACACTCAGGGTCAGGGGAAAATCCAATATATAACTGGTGATATCTCGGGTGCTATTAGAGATAGCGCAATAAACCAAAGTGAATTATCTGCAGGGGACCCTGGCGCATGAATCTGGGCAGCGGTAACGACCTCGGACCACCAGGGGCCGAGAAAACCACAGTCTCATGGGGCCGGACACTCAGGGTCAGGGGAAAATCCAATATATATCTCGTGTTATCTCGGGTGCTATTAGAGATCGCGCAATGAACCAAAGTGCATTGTCCGTATCAGACCCTTGCGCATGAATCTGGGCAGCCGGAACGACCTCGGACCACCAGGGGCCGAGAAAATTACAGATGTTCGGTATCCGTCACCCATGGTCATGTAATAATCCAGCATATATCTGGCGATATCTCGGGTGCTATTACAGATAGCGCGATAAATCATAGTGCATGGTCTGTAGCAGGCCCTGGCGCATGAATCTGGGCAGCAGGTACGACCTCGGACCACCAGGGGCCGAGAAAATTACAGATGTTCGGTATCCGTCACCCATGGTCATGTAAATATCCAGCATATATCTGGTGACATCTCTGGTGCTATTACAGATAGCGCGATAAATCAAAGTGCATTGTCTGTAGCAGGCCCTGGCGCATGAATCTGTGCAGCGGGGACGACCTCGAACCATCAGGGGCCGAGAAAACCACCGTCTCATGGGGCCGGACACTCAGGGTCAGGGAAAAGTCAAATATATATCTGGTGATATCTCGGGTGCTATTAGAGTTAGCGCAAAAAATCAAAGTGCATGGTCCGTAGGAGGCCCATGCGCATGAATCTGTGCAGCAGGGACGACATCGGACCACCAGGGGCCGAGAAAGTTACAGATTTTCGGTATCCGTCACCCAAAGCCATGTAAAAATCCAGCATATATATGGTGCTTTCTCGGGTGCTATTACAGATTGCGCGATAAAGCAAAGTGAATTATCTGCAGGAGGCCCTGGCGCATGCATCTGTGCAGCGGGAACGACCTCGGACCACCAGGGGCCGAGAAAACCACCGTCTCATGGAGCCGGACTGTCAGGGTCAGGGAAAAATCCAATATATATCTTGTGATATCTCGGATGCTATTAGAGATAGCGCAATAAATCAAAGTGCATTGTCTGTAGGAGGCACTGGCGAATTAAACTGTGCAGCAGGGACGACCTCGGACCACCAGGGGCCGAGAAAATCACAGATATTCGGAATCCGTCACCCAAGGTCATGTAAAAATCCAGCATATATCTGGTGATAACTCGGGTGCTATTACAGATAGCGCAATAAACCAAAGTGAATTACCTGCAGGAGGCCCTGGCGCATGCATCTGTGCAGCGGGAACGACCTCGGACCACCAGGGGCCGAGAAAACCACCGTCTCATGGGGCCGGACACTCAGGGTCTGGGAAAAATCAAATATATATCTGGTGATATCTCTGGTGAAATTAGAGATAGCGCAATAAACCAATGTGCATTGTCTGCAGGAGGCCCTGGCGCATGAATCTGTGAAGCAGGAACCACCTCGGCCCTCCAGGGGCCGAGAAAATCACAGATATTCGGAATCCGTCACCCCAGGTCATGTAAAAATCCAGCATATATCTGGTGATAACTCGGGTGCTATTACAGGTAGCCCAATAAACCAAAGTGAATTATCTGCAGGAGGCCCTGGCGCATGAATCTGTGCAGCGGCAACGACCTCGGACCACCAGGGGCCGAGAAAACCACCGTCCCATGGGGCCGGACACTCATGGTCAGGGGAAAATCCAATATAGATCTGGTGATATCTCGGGTGCTATTACAGATAGTGCACTAAACCAAAGTCAATTATCTGCAGGCGGCCCTGGCGCATGAATCTGTGCAGCGGGAACGACCTCGGACCACTAGGGGCCGAGAAAACCACCGACACATGGTGCCGGACACCCAAGGTCATGTAAAAATTCAGGATGTATCTGATGATATCTCGGGTGCTATTACAGATAGCGCGATAAATCAAAGTGCATTGTCTCTAGCAGGCCCTGGCGAATGAATCTGTGCAGCGGGAACGACCTCGGACCACCAGGGGCCGAGAAAACCACCGTCTCATGGGGCCGGACACTCAGGGTCGGGGAAAAATCCAATACATATCTGGTGATATCTCGGGTGCTATTACAGATAGCCCAATAAATCAAAGTGCATTGTCTGTAGGAGGCCCTGGCGCATGAATCAGTGCCGCGGGAACGACCTCGGACCACCAGGGGCCGAGAAAACCACAGTCTCATGGGGCCGGACACTCAGGGTCAGGGGAAAATCCAATATATATCTGGTGATATCTCGGGTGCTATTAGAGATAGCGCAATAATCCAAAGTGAATTATCTGAAGGAGGCCCTGGCGCATGCATCTGTGCAGCGGGAACGACGCCGGAACACCAGGGGCCGACAAAACCACAGTCTCATGGGGCCGGACACTCAGGGTCAGGGGAAAATCCAATATATATCTGGTGATATCTCGGGTGCTATTAGAGATAGCGCAATAAACCAAAGTGAATTATCTGCAGGAGGCCCTGGAGCATGCATCTGTGCAGCGGGAACGACATCGGACCACCAGGGGCCGAGAAAATTACACATTTTCGGTATCCGTCACCCAATGTCATGTAAAAATCCAGCATATATCTGGTGATATCTCGGGTTCTATTACACGTAGCGCGATAAATCAAAGTGCATTTTCTGCAGGAGGCCCTGGCGCATGCATCTGCGCAGCGGGAACGACCTCGGACCACGAGGGGCCGAGAAAACCACAGTCTCATGGTGCCGGACACTCATGGTCAGGGAAAAATCCATTATATATCTGGTGATATCTCGGGTGCTATTAAAGATAGCGCGATAGATCAAAGTGCATTGTCTGCAGGAGGCCCTGGCGTATGGATCTGTGCAGCGGGATCGACCTCGGACCACCAGGGGCCGAGATAACCACAGTCTGATGGTGCCGGACACTCAGGGTCAGGGAAAAATCCAATGTATATCTGGTGATATCTCAGGTGCTATTACAGATAGCGTGATAAATCAAAGTGCATTGTCTGCAGGAAGCCCTGGCGCATGAATCCGTGCAGCGGGCACGACCTCGGACCACCAGGGGCCGAGAAAACCACCGTCCCATGGGGCCGTACTGTCAGGGTCAGGGAAAAATCCATTATATGTCTGGTGATATCTCGGGTGCTATTAGAGATAGCGCAATAAACCAAAGTGTATTATCTGCAGGAGGCCCTGGCGCATGAATCTGTGCTGCGGCAAAGACCTCGGACCACCAGGGGCCGAGAAAACCACCGTCTCATGGGGCCGGACTGTCAGGGTCAGGGAAAAATCCATTATATATCTGGTGGTATCTCGGGTACCATTAGAGATAGCGCGATAAATCAAAGTGCATTGTCTGCAGGTGGCCCTGGCGCATGAATCTGTGCAGCCGAAACGACCTCGGACCACCAGGGGCCGAGAAAACCACAGTCTCATGGGGCCGGACACTCGGGGTCAGGGGAAAATCCAATATATATCTGGTGATATCTCGGGTGCTATTAGAGATAGAGCAATAAACCAAAGTGCATTGTCTGCAGGAGGCCCTGGCGCATGAATCTGTGGAGCGGGATCGACCTCGGACCACCAGGGGCTGAGAAAACCACCGACACATGGGGCCGGACACCCAAGGTCATGTAAAAACCCAGGATGTATCTGATGATATCTCTGGTGCTATTAGAGAAAGCGCAATATATCAAAGTGCATTGTCTGCAGGAAGCCCTGGCGCATGAATCTGTGAAGCAGGAACGACCTTGGATCTCCAGGGGCGGAGAAAATTACAGATTTGCTGTATCCGTCACCCAAAGTCATGTAAAAATCCAGCATATATATGGTGCTTTCTCGGGTGCTATTACAGACAGCGCAATAAACCAAAGTGCATTGTCTGCAGGTGGCCCTGGCGCATGAATCTGTGCAGCCGAAACGACCTCGGACCACCAGGGGCCGAGAAAACCACAGTCTCATGGGGCCGGACACTCGGGGTCAGGGGAAAATCCAATATATATCTGGTGATATCTCGGGTGCTATTAGAGATAGAGCAATAAACCAAAGTGCATTGTCTGCAGGAGGCCCTGGCGCATGATTCTGTGCAGCGGGAACGACCTCGGACCACCAGGGGCCGAGAAAATCACCGTCTCATGGGGCCGGACTGTCAGGGTCAGGGAAAAATCCAGTACATATCTGGTGATATCACGGGTTCTATTACAGATAGCGCGATAAATCAATGTGCATTGTCTTTAGGAGGCCCTGGCTCATGAATCTGGGCAGCGGAAACGACCTCGGACCACCAGGGGACGAGAAAACCACCGTCTCATGGGCCCAGACACTCAGGGTCAGGGAAAAATCCAATATATATCTGGTGATATCTCGGGTGCTATTAGAGATAGCGCAATAAACCAAAGTGAATTATCTGCGTCGGGCCCTGGCGCATGAATCTGTGCAGCGGGAACGACCTCGGACCACCAGGGGCCAAGAAAACCACCGACACATGGGGCCGGACACTCAGGGTCAGGGGAAAATCAAAACATATATCTGGTGATATCTCGGGTGCTGTTAGAGATGGCGCAATATATCAAAGTGCATTGTCTGCAGCAAGCCCTGGCGCATGATTCTGTGCAGCGGGAACGACTTCGGAACACCAGGGGCCGAGAAAATCACCGTCTCATGGGGCCGGACTGTCAGGGTCAGGGAAAAATCCAGTATATATCTGGTGATATCTCGGCTGCTGTTAGAGATAGCGCTATAAATCAAAGTGCATTGTCTGTAGGAGGCACTGGCGAATGCATCTGTGCAGCAGGAACGACCTCGGACCACCAGGCGCCGAGAAAATTACAGATATTCGGAATCCGTCACCCAAAGTCATGTAAAAATCCAGCATATATATGGTGCTTTCTCGGGTGCTATTACAGACAGCGCAATAAATCAAAGTGCATTGTCTGTAGGAGGCCCTGGCGCATGAATCTGTCCAGCGGGAACGACCTCGGACCTCCAGGGGCCGAGAAAACCACCGTCTCATGGGGCCGGAAACTCAGGGTCAGGGAAAAATCCAATATATATCTGGTGATATCTCAGGTGCTATTACAGATAGCGCGATAAATCAAAGTGCATTGTCTGCAGGAAGCCCTTGTGCATGAATCTGTGCAGCGGGAACGACCTCGGACCACCAGGGGCCGAGAAAACCACGGACACATGGGGCCGGACACTCAGGGTCAGGGGAAAATCAAACATATATCTGGTGATATCTCGGGTGCTGTTAGAGATGGCGCAATATATCAAAGTGCATTGTCTGCAGCGAGCCCTGGCGCATGATGCTGTGCAGCGGGAACGACCTCGGACCACCAGGGACCGAGAAAATCACCGTCTCATGGGGCCGGACTGTCAGGGTCAGGGAAAAATCCAGTATATATCTGGTGATATCTCGGGTGCTGTTAGAGATAGCGCTATAAATCAAAGTGCATTGTCTGCAGGAAGCCCTGGCGCATGAATCTGTGAAGCAGGAACGACCTTGGATCTCCAGGGGCGGAGAAAATTACAGATTTGCTGTATCCGTCACCCAAAGTCATGTAAAAATCCAGCATATATATGGTGCTTTCTCGGGTGCTATTACAGACAGCGCAATAAACCAAAGTGCATTGTCTGCAGGTGGCCCTGGCGCATGAATCTGTGCAGCCGAAACGACCTCGGACCACCAGGGGCCGAGAAAACCACAGTCTCATGGGGCCGGACACTCGGGGTCAGGGGAAAATCCAATATATATCTGGTGATATCTCGGGTGCTATTAGAGATAGAGCAATAAACCAAAGTGCATTGTCTGCAGGAGGCCCTGGCGCATGATTCTGTGCAGCGGGAACGACCTCGGACCACCAGGGGCCGAGAAAATCACCGTCTCATGGGGCCGGACTGTCAGGGTCAGGGAAAAATCCAGTACATATCTGGTGATATCACGGGTTCTATTACAGATAGCGCGATAAATCAAAGTGCATTGTCTTTAGGAGGCCCTGGCTCATGAATCTGGGCAGCGGAAACGACCTCGGACCACCAGGGGACGAGAAAACCACCGTCTCATGGGCCCAGACACTCAGGGTCAGGGAAAAATCCAATATATATCTGGTGATATCTCGGGTGCTATTAGAGATAGCGCAATAAACCAAAGTGAATTATCTGCAGGAGGCCCTGGCGCATGAATCTGTGCAGCGGGAACGACCTCGGACCACCAGGGGCCAAGAAAACCACCGACACATGGGGCCGGACACTCAGGGTCAGGGGAAAATCAAAACATATATCTGGTGATATCTCGGGTGCTGTTAGAGATGGCGCAATATATCAAAGTGCATTGTCTGCAGCAAGCCCTGGCGCATGATTCTGTGCAGCGGGAACGACTTCGGAACACCAGGGGCCGAGAAAATCACCGTCTCATGGGGCCGGACTGTCAGGGTCAGGGAAAAATCCAGTATATATCTGGTGATATCTCGGCTGCTGTTAGAGATAGCGCTATAAATCAAAGTGCATTGTCTGTAGGAGGCACTGGCGAATGCATCTGTGCAGCAGGAACGACCTCGGACCACCAGGCGCCGAGAAAATTACAGATATTCGGAATCCGTCACCCAAAGTCATGTAAAAATCCAGCATATATATGGTGCTTTCTCGGGTGCTATTACAGACAGCGCAATAAATCAAAGTGCATTGTCTGTAGGAGGCCCTGGCGCATGAATCTGTCCAGCGGGAACGACCTCGGACCTCCAGGGGCCGAGAAAACCACCGTCTCATGGGGCCGGAAACTCAGGGTCAGGGAAAAATCCAATATATATCTGGTGATATCTCAGGTGCTATTACAGATAGCGCGATAAATCAAAGTGCATTGTCTGCAGGAAGCCCTTGTGCATGAATCTGTGCAGCGGGAACGACCTCGGACCACCAGGGGCCGAGAAAACCACGGACACATGGGGCCGGACACTCAGGGTCAGGGGAAAATCAAACATATATCTGGTGATATCTCGGGTGCTGTTAGAGATGGCGCAATATATCAAAGTGCATTGTCTGCAGCGAGCCCTGGCGCATGATGCTGTGCAGCGGGAACGACCTCGGACCACCAGGGACCGAGAAAATCACCGTCTCATGGGGCCGGACTGTCAGGGTCAGGGAAAAATCCAGTATATATCTGGTGATATCTCGGGTGCTGTTAGAGATAGCGCTATAAATCAAAGTGCATTGTCTGTAGGAGGCACTGGCGAATACATCTGTGCAGCAGGAACGACCTCGGACCACCAGGCGCCGAGAAAATTACAGATATTCGGAATCCGTCACCCAAGGTCATGTAAAAATCCAGATTATATCTGGTAATATCTCGGGTGCTATTACAGATAGCGCAATAAACCAAAGTGCATTGTCTGTAGGAGGCCCTGGCGTATGAATCTGTGCAGCGGGAACGACCTCGGACCACCAGGGGCCGAGAAAACCACCGTCTCATGGGGCCGGAAACTCAGGGTCAGGGGAAAATCCAATATATATCTGGTGATATCTCGGGTGCTATTAGAGATAGCGCCATAAACCAAAGTGAATTATCCGCAGGAGGCCCTGGCGCATGCATCTGTGCAGCGGGAACGACCTCGGACCACCAGGGGCCGAGAAAATTACAGATTTTCGGAATCCGTCACCCAATGTCATGTAAAAATCCAGCATATATCTGGTGATATCTCGGGTTCTATTACAGATAGCGCGATAATTAAAATTGCATTGTCTGCAGGAGTCCCGGGCGCATGAATCTGTGAAGCAGGAACGACCTCGGACCACCAGGGGCCGAGAAAACCACCGTCTCATGGGGCCGGACACTCAGGGTCAGGGGAAAATCAAAACATATATCTGGTGATATCTCGGGTGCTGTTAGAGATGGCGCAATATATCAAAGTGCATTGTCTGCAGCAAGCCCTGGCGCATGATTCTGTGCAGCGGGAACGACTTCGGAACACCAGGGGCCGAGAAAATCACCGTCTCATGGGGCCGGACTGTCAGGGTCAGGGAAAAATCCAGTATATATCTGGTGATATCTCGGCTGCTGTTAGAGATAGCGCTATAAATCAAAGTGCATTGTCTGTAGGAGGCACTGGCGAATGCATCTGTGCAGCAGGAACGACCTCGGACCACCAGGCGCCGAGAAAATTACAGATATTCGGAATCCGTCACCCAAAGTCATGTAAAAATCCAGCATATATATGGTGCTTTCTCGGGTGCTATTACAGACAGCGCAATAAATCAAAGTGCATTGTCTGTAGGAGGCCCTGGCGCATGAATCTGTCCAGCGGGAACGACCTCGGACCTCCAGGGGCCGAGAAAACCACCGTCTCATGGGGCCGGAAACTCAGGGTCAGGGAAAAATCCAATATATATCTGGTGATATCTCAGGTGCTATTACAGATAGCGCGATAAATCAAAGTGCATTGTCTGCAGGAAGCCCTTGTGCATGAATCTGTGCAGCGGGAACGACCTCGGACCACCAGGGGCCGAGAAAACCACGGACACATGGGGCCGGACACTCAGGGTCAGGGGAAAATCAAACATATATCTGGTGATATCTCGGGTGCTGTTAGAGATGGCGCAATATATCAAAGTGCATTGTCTGCAGCGAGCCCTGGCGCATGATGCTGTGCAGCGGGAACGACCTCGGACCACCAGGGACCGAGAAAATCACCGTCTCATGGGGCCGGACTGTCAGGGTCAGGGAAAAATCCAGTATATATCTGGTGATATCTCGGGTGCTGTTAGAGATAGCGCTATAAATCAAAGTGCATTGTCTGTAGGAGGCACTGGCGAATACATCTGTGCAGCAGGAACGACCTCGGACCACCAGGCGCCGAGAAAATTACAGATATTCGGAATCCGTCACCCAAGGTCATGTAAAAATCCAGATTATATCTGGTAATATCTCGGGTGCTATTACAGATAGCGCAATAAACCAAAGTGCATTGTCTGTAGGAGGCCCTGGCGTATGAATCTGTGCAGCGGGAACGACCTCGGACCACCAGGGGCCGAGAAAACCACCGTCTCATGGGGCCGGAAACTCAGGGTCAGGGGAAAATCCAATATATATCTGGTGATATCTCGGGTGCTATTAGAGATAGCGCCATAAACCAAAGTGAATTATCCGCAGGAGGCCCTGGCGCATGCATCTGTGCAGCGGGAACGACCTCGGACCACCAGGGGCCGAGAAAATTACAGATTTTCGGAATCCGTCACCCAATGTCATGTAAAAATCCAGCATATATCTGGTGATATCTCGGGTTCTATTACAGATAGCGCGATAATTAAAATTGCATTGTCTGCAGGAGTCCCGGGCGCATGAATCTGTGAAGCAGGAACGACCTCGGACCACCAGGGGCCGAGAAAACCACCGTCTCATGGGGCCGGACACTCAGGGTCAGGGGAAAATCAAATATATATCTGGTGATATCTCGGGTGCTATTAGAGGTAGCGCAATAAACCAAAGTGAATTATCTTCAGGAGGCACTGGCGCATGAATCTGTCCAGCGGGAACGACCTCGGACCTCCAGGGGCCGAGAGAACCACCGTCTCATGGGGCCGGAAACTCAGGGTCAGGGAAAAATCCAATATATATCTGGTGATATCTCGGGTGCTGTTAGAGATAGCGCAATAAACCAAAGTGTATTATCTGTAGGAGGTCCTGGCGTATGAATCTGGCCAGCGGGAACGACATCGGACGACCAGGGGCCGAGAAAACCACCGTCTCATGGGGCCGGACACTCAGGGTCAGGGAAAAATCCATTATATATCTGGTGATACCTCGGGTGCTATTAGAGGTAGAGCAATAAACCAAAGTGAATTATCTGCAGGAGGCCCTGGCGCATGAATCTGTGCAGCGGGAACGACCTCGGACCACCAGGGGCCAAGAAAACCACCGACACATGGGGCCGGACACTCAGGGTCAGGGGAAAATCAAAACATATATCTGGTGATATCTCGGGTGCTGTTAGAGATGGCGCAATATATCAAAGTGCATTGTCTGCAGCAAGCCCTGGCGCATGATTCTGTGCAGCGGGAACGACTTCGGAACACCAGGGGCCGAGAAAATCACCGTCTCATGGGGCCGGACTGTCAGGGTCAGGGAAAAATCCAGTATATATCTGGTGATATCTCGGCTGCTGTTAGAGATAGCGCTATAAATCAAAGTGCATTGTCTGTAGGAGGCACTGGCGAATGCATCTGTGCAGCAGGAACGACCTCGGACCACCAGGCGCCGAGAAAATTACAGATATTCGGAATCCGTCACCCAAAGTCATGTAAAAATCCAGCATATATATGGTGCTTTCTCGGGTGCTATTACAGACAGCGCAATAAATCAAAGTGCATTGTCTGTAGGAGGCCCTGGCGCATGAATCTGTCCAGCGGGAACGACCTCGGACCTCCAGGGGCCGAGAAAACCACCGTCTCATGGGGCCGGAAACTCAGGGTCAGGGAAAAATCCAATATATATCTGGTGATATCTCAGGTGCTATTACAGATAGCGCGATAAATCAAAGTGCATTGTCTGCAGGAAGCCCTTGTGCATGAATCTGTGCAGCGGGAACGACCTCGGACCACCAGGGGCCGAGAAAACCACGGACACATGGGGCCGGACACTCAGGGTCAGGGGAAAATCAAACATATATCTGGTGATATCTCGGGTGCTGTTAGAGATGGCGCAATATATCAAAGTGCATTGTCTGCAGCGAGCCCTGGCGCATGATGCTGTGCAGCGGGAACGACCTCGGACCACCAGGGACCGAGAAAATCACCGTCTCATGGGGCCGGACTGTCAGGGTCAGGGAAAAATCCAGTATATATCTGGTGATATCTCGGGTGCTGTTAGAGATAGCGCTATAAATCAAAGTGCATTGTCTGTAGGAGGCACTGGCGAATACATCTGTGCAGCAGGAACGACCTCGGACCACCAGGCGCCGAGAAAATTACAGATATTCGGAATCCGTCACCCAAGGTCATGTAAAAATCCAGATTATATCTGGTAATATCTCGGGTGCTATTACAGATAGCGCAATAAACCAAAGTGCATTGTCTGTAGGAGGCCCTGGCGTATGAATCTGTGCAGCGGGAACGACCTCGGACCACCAGGGGCCGAGAAAACCACCGTCTCATGGGGCCGGAAACTCAGGGTCAGGGGAAAATCCAATATATATCTGGTGATATCTCGGGTGCTATTAGAGATAGCGCCATAAACCAAAGTGAATTATCCGCAGGAGGCCCTGGCGCATGCATCTGTGCAGCGGGAACGACCTCGGACCACCAGGGGCCGAGAAAATTACAGATTTTCGGAATCCGTCACCCAATGTCATGTAAAAATCCAGCATATATCTGGTGATATCTCGGGTTCTATTACAGATAGCGCGATAATTAAAAGTGCATTGTCTGCAGGAGTCCCGGGCGCATGAATCTGTGAAGCAGGAACGACCTCGGACCACCAGGGGCCGAGAAAACCACCGTCTCATGGGGCCGGACACTCAGGGTCAGGGGAAAATCAAATATATATCTGGTGATATCTCGGGTGCTATTAGAGGTAGCGCAATAAACCAAAGTGAATTATCTTCAGGAGGCACTGGCGCATGAATCTGTCCAGCGGGAACGACCTCGGACCTCCAGGGGCCGAGAGAACCACCGTCTCATGGGGCCGGAAACTCAGGGTCAGGGAAAAATCCAATATATATCTGGTGATATCTCGGGTGCTGTTAGAGATAGCGCAATAAACCAAAGTGTATTATCTGTAGGAGGTCCTGGCGTATGAATCTGGCCAGCGGGAACGACATCGGACGACCAGGGGCCGAGAAAACCACCGTCTCATGGGGCCGGACACTCAGGGTCAGGGAAAAATCCATTATATATCTGGTGATACCTCGGGTGCTATTAGAGGTAGCGCAATAAACCAAAGTGAATTATCTGCAGGAGGCCCTGGCGCATGAATCTGTGCAGCGGGAACGACCTCGGACCACCAGGGGCCGAGAAAACCACCGTCTCATGGTGCCGGACAATCAGGGACAGGAGAAAATCCAATATATATCTGGTGATATCTCGGGTGCTATTAGAGATAGTGCAATATGTCAAAGTGCATTGTCTGCAGCAAGCCCTGGCGCATGATTCTGTGCAGCGGGAACGACCTCGGACCACCAGGGGCCGAGAAAATCACCGTCTCATTGGGCCGGACTGTCAGGGTCAGGGAAAAATCCAGTACATATCTGGTGATATCACGGGTTCTATTACAGATAGCGCGATAAATCAAAGTGCATTGTCTTTAGCAGGCCCTGGCTCATGAATCTGGGCAGCGGAAACGACCTCGGACCACCAGGGGACGAGAAAACCACCGTCTCATGGGCCCAGACACTCAGGGTCAGGGAAAAATCCAATATATATCTGGTGATATCTCGGGTGCTATTAGAGATAGCGCAATAAACCAAAGTGAATTATCTGCGTCGGGCCCTGGCGCATGAATCTGTGCAGCGGGAACGACCTCGGACCACCAGGGGCCAAGAAAACCACCGACACATGGGGCCGGACACTCAGGGTCAGGGGAAAATCAAAACATATATCTGGTGATATCTCGGGTGCTGTTAGAGATGGCGCAATATATCAAAGTGCATTGTCTGCAGCAAGCCCTGGCGCATGATTCTGTGCAGCGGGAACGACTTCGGAACACCAGGGGCCGAGAAAATCACCGTCTCATGGGGCCGGACTGTCAGGGTCAGGGAAAAATCCAGTATATATCTGGTGATATCTCGGCTGCTGTTAGAGATAGCGCTATAAATCAAAGTGCATTGTCTGTAGGAGGCACTGGCGAATGCATCTGTGCAGCAGGAACGACCTCGGACCACCAGGCGCCGAGAAAATTACAGATATTCGGAATCCGTCACCCAAAGTCATGTAAAAATCCAGCATATATATGGTGCTTTCTCGGGTGCTATTACAGACAGCGCAATAAATCAAAGTGCATTGTCTGTAGGAGGCCCTGGCGCATGAATCTGTCCAGCGGGAACGACCTCGGACCTCCAGGGGCCGAGAAAACCACCGTCTCATGGGGCCGGAAACTCAGGGTCAGGGAAAAATCCAATATATATCTGGTGATATCTCAGGTGCTATTACAGATAGCGCGATAAATCAAAGTGCATTGTCTGCAGGAAGCCCTTGTGCATGAATCTGTGCAGCGGGAACGACCTCGGACCACCAGGGGCCGAGAAAACCACGGACACATGGGGCCGGACACTCAGGGTCAGGGGAAAATCAAACATATATCTGGTGATATCTCGGGTGCTGTTAGAGATGGCGCAATATATCAAAGTGCATTGTCTGCAGCGAGCCCTGGCGCATGATGCTGTGCAGCGGGAACGACCTCGGACCACCAGGGACCGAGAAAATCACCGTCTCATGGGGCCGGACTGTCAGGGTCAGGGAAAAATCCAGTATATATCTGGTGATATCTCGGGTGCTGTTAGAGATAGCGCTATAAATCAAAGTGCATTGTCTGTAGGAGGCACTGGCGAATACATCTGTGCAGCAGGAACGACCTCGGACCACCAGGCGCCGAGAAAATTACAGATATTCGGAATCCGTCACCCAAGGTCATGTAAAAATCCAGATTATATCTGGTAATATCTCGGGTGCTATTACAGATAGCGCAATAAACCAAAGTGCATTGTCTGTAGGAGGCCCTGGCGTATGAATCTGTGCAGCGGGAACGACCTCGGACCACCAGGGGCCGAGAAAACCACGGACACATGGGGCCGGACACTCAGGGTCAGGGGAAAATCAAACATATATCTGGTGATATCTCGGGTGCTGTTAGAGATGGCGCAATATATCAAAGTGCATTGTCTGCAGCGAGCCCTGGCGCATGATGCTGTGCAGCGGGAACGACCTCGGACCACCAGGGACCGAGAAAATTACAGATTTTCGGTATCCGTCACCCAATGTCTTGTAAAAATCCAGCATATATCTGGTGATATCTCGGGTTCTATTACAGATAGCGCGATAAATCAAAGTGCATTGTCTGCAGGAAGCCCTTGTGCATGAATCTGTGAAGCAGGAACGACCTCGGATCTCCAGGGGCCGAGAAAATTACAGATATTCGGAATCCGTCACCCAAGGTCATGTAAAAATCCAGCATATATCTGGTGATATCTGGGGTGCTATTACAGATAGCGCAATAAACCAAAGTGCATTGTCTGTAGGAGGCCCTGGCGCATGAATCTGGGCAGCGGGAACGACATCGGACCACCAGGGGCCGAGAAAATTCCAGATTTTCGGTATCCGTCACCCAATTTCATGTAAAAATCCAGCATATATCTGGTGATATCTCGTGTTATATTACAGATAGCGCGATAAATCAAAGTGCATTGTCTGTAGGAGGCCCTGGCGTATGAATCTGTGCAGCGGGAACGACCTCGGACCACCAGGGGCCGAGAAAACCACCGTCTCATGGGGCCGGACACTCAGGGTCAGGGAAAAATCCAATGTATATCTGGTGATATCTCGGGTGCTATTAGAGATAGCGCAATAAACCAAAGTGAATTATCTGCAGGAGGCCCTGGCGCATGAATCTGTGTAGCGGGAACGACCTCGGACCACCAGGGGCCGAGAAAACCACCGTCTCATGGGGCCGGAAACTCAGGGTCAGGGAAAAATCCAATATATATCTGGTGATATCTCAGGTGCTATTACAGATAGCGCGATAAGTCAAAGTGAATTATCTTCTGGCGGCCCTGGCGCATGCATCTGTGCAGCAGGAACGACCTAGGACCACCAGGGGCCGAGAAAATTACAGATTTTCGGTATCCGTCACCCAATGTGTTGTAAAAATCCAGCATATATCTGGTGATATCGCGGGTTCTATCACAGATAGCGCGATAAATCAAAGTGCATTGTCTGCAGGAAGCCCTGGCGCATGAATCTGTGAAGCAGGAGCGACCTCGGATCTCCAGGGGCGGAGAAAATTACAGATTTTCTGTATCCGTCACCCAAAGTCATGTAAAAATCTAGCATATATCTGGTGATATCTCGTGATATATTACAGATAGCGAGATAATTAAAAGTGCATTGTCTGCAGGAGTCCCGGGCGCATGAATCTGTGAAGCAGGAACGACCTCGGCCCTCCAGGGGCCGAGAAACTTACAGATTTTGGGTGTCCGCCACCCAAAGTCATGTAATAATCCAGCATATATATGGTGCTTTCTCGGGTGCTATTACAGACAGCGCAATAAACCAAAGTGCATTGTCTGTCGGAGGCCCTGGCGCATGAATCTGAGCAGCGGGAACGACCTCGGACCACCAGAGGCCGAGAAAACCACCGTCTCATGGGGCCGGACACTCAGGGTCGGGGAAAAATCCAATATATATCTGGTGATATCTCGGGTGCTATTAGAGATAGCGCAATATATCAAAGTGCATTGTCTGCAGCAAGCACTGGCGCATGAATCTGTGAAGCAGGAACGACCTCGGATCTCCAAGGGCCGAGAAAATTACAGATTTTCTGTATCCGTCACCCAAAGTCATGTAAAAATCCAGCATATATATGGTGCTTTCTCGGGTGCTATTACAGACAGCGCAATAAACCAAAGTGCATTGTCTGTAGGAGGCCCTGGCGCATGAATCTGTGCAGCGGGAACGACCTCGGACCTCCAGGGGCCGAGAAAACCACCGTCTCATGGGGCCGGAAAATCAGGGTCAGGGAAAAATCCAATATATATCTGGTGATATCTCAGGTGCTATTACAGATAGCGCGATAAATCAAAGTGCATTGTCTGCAGGAAGCCCTTGTGCATGAATCTGTGCAGCGGGAACGACCTCGGACCACCAGGGGCCGCGAAAACCACCGACACATGGGGCCGGACACTCAGGGTCAGGGGAAAATCAAACATATATCTGGTGATATCGCGGGTGCTGTTAGAGATGGCGCAATATATCAAAGTGCATTGTCTGCAGCGTGCCCTGGCGCATGATGCTGTGCAGCGGGAACGACCTCGGACCACCAGGCGCCGAGAAAATTACAGATATTCGGAATCCGTCACCCAAGGTCATGTAAAAATCCAGATTATATCTGGTAATATCTCGGGTGCTATTACAGATAGCGCAATAAACCAAAGTGAATTGTCTGTAGGAGGCCCTGGCGTATGAATCTGTGCAGCGGGAACGACCTCGGACCACCAGGGGCCGAGAAAACCACCGTCTCATGGGGCCGGAAACTCAGGGTCAGGGGAAAATCCAATATATATCTGGTGATATCTCGGGTGCTATTAGAGATAGCGCCATAAACCAAAGTGAATTATCCGCAGGAGGCCCTGGCGCATGCATCTGTGCAGCGGGAACGACCTCGGACCACCAGGGGCCGAGAAAATTACAGATATTCGGAATCCGTCACCCAATGTCATGTAAAAATCCAGCATATATCTGGTGATATCTCGGGTTCTATTACAGATAGCGCGATAATTAAAAGTGCATTGTCTGCAGGAGTCCCGGGCGCATGAATCTGTGAAGCAGGAACGACCTCGGACCACCAGGGGCCGAGAAAACCACCGTCTCATGGGGCCGGACACTCAGGGTCAGGGGAAAATCAAATATATATCTGGTGATATCTCGGGTGCTGTTAGAGATAGCGCTATAAATCAAAGTGCTTTGTCTGTAGGAGGCACTGGCGAATGCATCTGTGCAGCAGGAACGACCTCGGACCACCAGGCGCCGAGAAAATTACAGATATTCGGAATCCGTCACCCAAGGTCATGTATAAATCCAGCACATATCTGGTAATATCTCGGGTGCTATTACAGATAGCGCAATAAACCAAAGTGCATTGTCTGTAGGAGGCCCTGGCGCATGAATCTGGGCAGCGGGAACGACATCGGACCACCAGGGGCCGAGAAAATTACAGATTTTCGGTATCCGTCACCCAATTTCATGTAAAAATCCAGCATATATCTGGTGATATCTCGTGTTATATTACAGATAGTGCGATAAATCAAAGTGCATTGTCTGTAGGAGGCCCTGGCGTATGAATCTGTGCAGCGGGAACGTCCTCGGACCACCAGGGGCCGAGAAAACCACCGTCTCATGGGGCCGGCCACTCAGGGTCAGGGGAAAATCCAATATATATCTGGTGATATCTCGGGTGCTATTAGAGATAGCGCCATAAACCAAAGTGAATTATCTGCAGGAGGCCCTGGCGCATGCATCTGTGCAGCGGGAACGACCTCGGACCACCAGGGGCCAAGAAAACCACCTTCTCATGGGGCCGGACACTCAGGGTCAGGGGAAAATCCAATATATATCTGGTGATATCTCGGGTGCTATTACAGATAGGGCAATAAATCAAAGTGCATTGTGTGTAGGAGGCCCTGGCGCAGGAATCTGTGCATCGGGAACGACCACGGACCACCAGGGGCCGAGAAAATTACAGATTTTCGGAATGCGTCACGCAAGGTCATGTAAAAATCCAGCATATATCTGGTGATATCTCGGGTGATATTAGAGATAGCGCAATAAACCAAAGTGAATTATCTGCAGGAGGACCTGGCGCATGAATCTGTGCAGCGGGAACGAAATCGGATCACCAGGGTCCGAGAAAACCACCGTCTCATGGGGCCGGACACTCAGGGTCGGTTGAAAAATTCAATATATATCTGGTGATATCTCGGGTGCTCTTACAGATAGCGCACTAAACCAAAGTGAATTATCTGCAGCCGGCCCTGGCGCATGAATCTGTGCAGCGGGAACGACCTCGGACCACCAGGGGCCGAGAAAACCACGGACACATGGGGCCGGACACTCAGGGTCAGGGGAAAATCAAACATATATCTGGTGATATCTCGGGTGCTGTTAGAGATAGCGCTATAAATCAAAGTGCATTGTCTGTAGGAGGCACTGGCGAATACATCTGTGCAGCAGGAACGACCTCGGACCACCAGGCGCCGAGAAAATTACAGATATTCGGAATCCGTCACCCAAGGTCATGTAAAAATCCAGATTATATCTGGTAATATCTCGGGTGCTATTACAGATAGCGCAATAAACCAAAGTGCATTGTCTGTAGGAGGCCCTGGCGTATGAATCTGTGCAGCGGGAACGACCTCGGACCACCAGGGGCCGAGAAAACCACCGTCTCATGGGGCCGGACACTCAGGGTCAGGGAAAAATCCATTATATATCTGGTGATATCTCGGGTGCTATTAGAGATAGCGCGATAAATCAAAGTGCATTGTCCGCAGGAGGCCCTGGCGCATGCATCTGTGCAGCGGGAACGACCTCGGACCACCAGGGGCCGAGAAAATTACAGATATTCGGAATCCGTCACCCAATGTCATGTAAAAATCCAGCATATATCTAGTGATATCTCGGGTTCTATTACAGATAGCGCGATAATTAAAAGTGCATTGTCTGCAGGAGTCCCGGGCGTATGAATCTGTGAAGCAGGAACGACCTCGGACCACCAGGGGCCGAGAAAACCACCGTCTCATGGGGCCGGACACTCGGGGTCAGGGGAAAATCCAATATATATCTGGTGATATCTCGGGTGCTGTTAGAAACAGCGCAATAAACCAAAGTGAATTATCTGCAGGAGGCCCAGGCGCATGCATCTGTGCAGCGGGAACGATCTTGGACCACCTGGGGCCGAGAAAACAACCGTCTCACGGGGCCGGACACTCAGGGTCAGGGAAAAATCCAGTATATATCTGGTGATATCTCGGGTTCTGTTAGAGATAGCGCTATAAATCAAAGTGCATTGTCTGTAGGAGGCACTGGCGAATGAATCTGTGCAGCGGGAACGACCTCTGACCACCAGGGGCCGAGAAAATTACAGATATTCGGAATCCGTCACCCAAGGTCATGTAAAAATCCATTATATATCTGGTAATATCTCGGGTGCTATTACAGATAGCGCAATAAACCAAAGTGTATGTCTGTAGGAGGCCCTGGCGCATGAATCTGTGCAGCGGGAACGACCTCGGACCACCAGAGGCCGAGAAAGCCACCGTCTCATGGGGCCGGGCACTCAGGGTCGGGGAAAAATGCAATATATATCTGGTGATATCTCGGGTGCTATTAGAGATAGCGCAATAAACCAAAGTGAATTATCTGCTGCGGGCCCTGGCGCATGAATCAGTGCAGCGGGAACGACCTCGGACCACCAGGGGCCGAGAAAACCACCGACACATGGGGCCGGACACCCAAGGTCATGTAAAAACCCAGGATGTATCTGATGATATCTCTGGTGCTATTAGAGAAAGCGCAATATATCAAAGTGCATTATCTGCAGGAAGCCCTGGCGCATGAATCTGTGAAGCAGGAACGACCTTGGATCTCCAGGGGCGGAGAAAATTACAGATTTGCTGTATCCGTCACCCAAAGTCATGTAAAAATCCAGCATATATATGGTGCTTTCTCGGGTGCTATTACAGACAGCGCAATAAACCAAAGTGCATTGTCTGTCGGAGGCCCTGGCGCATGAATCTGAGCAGCGGGAACGACCTCGGACCACCAGGGGCCGAGAAAACCACCGTCTCATGGGGCCGGACACTCAGGGTCCCGGGAAAAATCCAATATATATCTGGTGATATCTCGGGTGCTATTAGAGATAGCGCCATAAACCAAAGTGAATTATCTGCCGGAGGCCGTGGCGCATGCATCTGTGCAGCGGGAACGACCTCGGACCACCAGGGGCCGAGAAAACCACCGTCTCATGGGGCCGGACACTCAGGGTCAGGGAAAAATCCAATATATATCTGGTGATATCTCGGGTGCTATTAGAGATAGCGCAATAAACCAAAGTGAATTATCTGCCGCAGGCCGTGGCGCATGCATCTGTGCAGCGGGAGCGACCTCGGACCACCAGGGGCCGAGAAAACCACCGTCCCATGGGGCCGGACACTCAGGGTCAGGGAAAAATCAAATATATATCTGGTGATACCTCGGGTGCTATTAGAGGTAGCGCAATAAACCAAAGTGAATTATCTGCAGGAGGCCCTGGCGCATGAATCTGTGCAGCGGGAACGACCTCGGACCACCAGGGGCCGAGAAAACCACCGTCTCATGGTGCCGGACAATCAGGGACAGGAGAAAATCCAATATATATCTGGTGATATCTCGGGTGCTATTAGAGATAGCGCAATATGTCAAAGTGCATTGTCTGCAGCAAGCCCTGGCGCATGATTCTGTGCAGCGGGAACGACCTCGGACCACCAGGGGCCGAGAAAATCACCGTCTCATGGGGCCGGACTGTCAGGGTCAGGGAAAAATCCAGTACATATCTGGTGATATCACGGGTTCTATTACAGATAGCGCGATAAATCAAAGTGCATTGTCTTTAGGAGGCCCTGGCTCATGAATCTGGGCAGCGGAAACCACCTCGGACCACCAGGGGCCGAGAAAACCACCGTCTCATGGGGCCGGACACTCAGGGTCAGGGAAAAATCCAATATATATCTGGTGATATCTCGGGTGCTATTAGAGATAGCGCAATAAACCAAAGTGAATTATCTGCCGCAGGCCGTGGCGCATGCATCTGTGCAGCGGGAGCGACCTCGGACCACCAGGGGCCGAGAAAACCACCGTCCCATGGGGCCGGACACTCAGGGTCAGGGAAAAATCAAATATATATCTGGTGATACCTCGGGTGCTATTAGAGGTAGCGCAATAAACCAAAGTGAATTATCTGCAGGAGGCCCTGGCGCATGAATCTGTGCAGCGGGAACGACCTCGGACCACCAGGGGCCGAGAAAACCACCGTCTCATGGTGCCGGACAATCAGGGACAGGAGAAAATCCAATATATATCTGGTGATATCTCGGGTGCTATTAGAGATAGCGCAATATGTCAAAGTGCATTGTCTGCAGCAAGCCCTGGCGCATGATTCTGTGCAGCGGGAACGACCTCGGACCACCAGGGGCCGAGAAAATCACCGTCTCATGGGGCCGGACTGTCAGGGTCAGGGAAAAATCCAGTACATATCTGGTGATATCACGGGTTCTATTACAGATAGCATGATAAATCAAAGTGCATTGTCTTTAGGAGGCCCTGGCTCATGAATCTGGGCAGCGGAAACCACCTCGGACCACCAGGGGACGAGAAAACCACCGTCTCATGGGCCCGGACACTCAGGGTCAGGGAAAAATCCAATATATATCTGGTGATATCTCGGGTGCTATTAGAGATAGCGCAATAAACCAAAGTGAATTATCTGCGTCGGGCCCTGGCGCATGAATCTGTGCAGCGGGAACGACCTCGGACCACCAGGGGCCAAGAAAACCACCGACACATGGGGCCGGACACTCAGGGTCAGGGGAAAATCAAAACATATATCTGGTGATATCTCGGGTGCTGTTAGAGATGGCGCAATATATCAAAGTGCATTGTCTGCAGCAAGCCCTGGCGCATGATTCTGTGCAGCGGGAACGACCTCGGAACACCAGGGGCCGAGAAAATCACCGTCTCATGGGGCCGGACTGTCAGGGTCAGGGAAAAATCCAGTATATATCTGGTGATATCTCGGCTGCTGTTAGAGATAGCGCTATAAATCAAAGTGCATTGTCTGTAGGAGGCACTGGCGAATGCATCTGTGCAGCAGGAACGACCTCGGACCACCAGGCGCCGAGAAAATTACAGATATTCGGAATCCGTCACCCAAAGTCATGTAAAAATCCAGCATATATATGGTGCTTTCTCGGGTGCTATTACAGACAGCGCAATAAATCAAAGTGCATTGTCTGTAGGAGGCCCTGGCGCATGAATCTGTCCAGCGGGAACGACCTCGGACCTCCAGGGGCCGAGAAAACCACCGTCTCATGGGGCCGGAAACTCAGGGTCAGGGAAAAATCCAATATATATCTGGTGATATCTCAGGTGCTATTACAGATAGCGCGATAAATCAAAGTGCATTGTCTGCAGGAAGCCCTTGTGCATGAATATGTGCAGCGGGAACGACCTCGGACCACCAGGGGCCGAGAAAACCACGGACACATGGGGCCGGTCACTCAGGGTCAGGGGAAAATCAAACATATATCTGGTGATATCTCGGGTGCTGTTAGAGATGGCGCAATATATCAAAGTGCATTGTCTGCAGCGAGCCCTGGCCCATGATGCTGTGCAGCGGGAACGACCTCGGACCACCAGGGACCGAGAAAATTACAGATTTTCGGTATCCGTCACCCAATGTCTTGTAAAAATCCAGCATATATCTGGTGATATCTCGGGTTCTATTACAGATAGCGCGATAAATCAAAGTGCATTGTCTGCAGGAAGCCCTTGTGCATGAATCTGTGAAGCAGGAACGACCTCGGATCTCCAGGGGCCGAGAAAATTACAGATATTCGGAATCCGTCACCCAAGGTCATGTAAAAATCCAGCATATATCTGGTGATATCTGGGGTGCTATTACAGATAGCGCAATAAACCAAAGTGCATTGTCTGTAGGAGGCCCTGGCGCATGAATCTGGGCAGCGGGAACGACATCGGACCACCAGGGGCCGAGAAAATTCCAGATTTTCGGTATCCGTCACCCAATTTCATGTAAAAATCCAGCATATATCTGGTGATATCTCGTGTTATATTACAGATAGCGCGATAAATCAAAGTGCATTGTCTGTAGGAGGCCCTGGCGTATGAATCTGTGCAGCGGGAACGACCTCGGACCACCAGGGGCCGAGAAAACCACCGTCTCATGGGGCCGGACACTCAGGGTCAGGGAAAAATCCAATGTATATCTGGTGATATCTCGGGTGCTATTAGAGATAGCGCAATAAACCAAAGTGAATTATCTGCAGGAGGCCCTGGCGCATGAATCTGTGTAGCGGGAACGACCTCGGACCACCAGGGGCCGAGAAAACCACCGTCTCATGGGGCCGGAAACTCAGGGTCAGGGAAAAATCCAATATATATCTGGTGATATCTCAGGTGCTATTACAGATAGCGCGATAAGTCAAAGTGAATTATCTTCTGGCGGCCCTGGCGCATGCATCTGTGCAGCAGGAACGACCTAGGACCACCAGGGGCCGAGAAAATTACAGATTTTCGGTATCCGTCACCCAATGTGTTGTAAAAATCCAGCATATATCTGGTGATATCGCGGGTTCTATCACAGATAGCGCGATAAATCAAAGTGCATTGTCTGCAGGAAGCCCTGGCGCATGAATCTGTGAAGCAGGAGCGACCTCGGATCTCCAGGGGCGGAGAAAATTACAGATTTTCTGTATCCGTCACCCAAAGTCATGTAAAAATCTAGCATATATCTGGTGATATCTCGTGTTATATTACAGATAGCGAGATAATTAAAAGTGCATTGTCTGCAGGAGTCCCGGGCGCATGAATCTGTGAAGCAGGAACGACCTCGGCCCTCCAGGGGCCGAGAAACTTACAGATTTTGGGTGTCCGCCACCCAAAGTCATGTAATAATCCAGCATATATATGGTGCTTTCTCGGGTGCTATTACAGACAGCGCAATAAACCAAAGTGCATTGTCTGTCGGAGGCCCTGGCGCATGAATCTGAGCAGCGGGAACGACCTCGGACCACCAGAGGCCGAGAAAACCACCGTCTCATGGGGCCGGACACTCAGGGTCGGGGAAAAATCCAATATATATCTGGTGATATCTAGGGTGCTATTAGAGATAGCGCAATATATCAAAGTGCATTGTCTGCAGCAAGCACTGGCGCATGAATCTGTGAAGCAGGAACGACCTCGGATCTCCAAGGGCCGAGAAAATTACAGATTTTCTGTATCCGTCACCCAAAGTCATGTAAAAATCCAGCATATATATGGTGCTTTCTCGGGTGCTATTACAGACAGCGCAATAAACCAAATTGCATTGTCTGTAGGAGGCCCTGGCGCATGAATCTGTGCAGCGGGAACGACCTCGGACCTCCAGGGGCCGAGAAAACCACCGTCTCATGGGGCCGGAAAATCAGGGTCAGGGAAAAATCCAATATATATCTGGTGATATCTCAGGTGCTATTACAGATAGCGCGATAAATCAAAGTGCATTGTCTGCAGGAAGCCCTTGTGCATGAATCTGTGCAGCGGGAACGACCTCGGACCACCAGGGGCCGCGAAAACCACCGACACATGGGGCCGGACACTCAGGGTCAGGGGAAAATCAAACATATATCTGGTGATATCGCGGGTGCTGTTAGAGATGGCGCAATATATCAAAGTGCATTGTCTGCAGCGAGCCCTGGCGCATGATGCTGTGCAGCGGGAACGACCTCGGACCACCAGGCGCCGAGAAAATTACAGATATTCGGAATCCGTCACCCAAGGTCATGTAAAAATCCAGATTATATCTGGTAATATCTCGGGTGCTATTACAGATAGCGCAATAAACCAAAGTGAATTGTCTGTAGGAGGCCCTGGCGTATGAATCTGTGCAGCGGGAACGACCTCGGACCACCAGGGGCCGAGAAAACCACCGTCTCATGGGGCCGGAAACTCAGGGTCAGGGGAAAATCCAATATATATCTGGTGATATCTCGGGTGCTATTAGAGATAGCGCCATAAACCAAAGTGAATTATCCGCAGGAGGCCCTGGCGCATGCATCTGTGCAGCGGGAACGACCTCGGACCACCAGGGGCCGAGAAAATTACAGGTATTCGGAATCCGTCACCCAATGTCATGTAAAAATCCAGCATATATCTGGTGATATCTCGGGTTCTATTACAGATAGCGCGATAATTAAAAGTGCATTGTCTGCAGGAGTCCCGGGCGCATGAATCTGTGAAGCAGGAACGACCTCGGACCACCAGGGGCCGAGAAAACCACCGTCTCATGGGGCCAGACACTCAGGGTCAGGGGAAAATCAAATATATATCTGGTGATATCTCGGGTGCTATTAGAGGTAGCGCAATAAACCAAAGTGAATTATCTTCAGGAGGCACTGGCGCATGATTCTGTGCAGCGGGAACGACCTCGGACCACCAGGGGCCGAGAAAACCACCGACACATGGGGCCGGACACTCAGGGTCAGGGGAAAATCAAACATATATCTGGTGATATCTCGGGTGCTGTTAGAGATAGCGCTATAAATCAAAGTGCTTTGTCTGTAGGAGGCACTGGCGAATGCATCTGTGCAGCAGGAACGACCTCGGACCACCAGGCGCCGAGAAAATTACAGATATTCGGAATCCGTCACCCAAGGTCATGTATAAATCCAGCACATATCTGGTAATATCTCGGGTGCTATTACAGATAGCGCAATAAACCAAAGTGCATTGTCTGTAGGAGGCCCTGGCGCATGAATCTGGGCAGCGGGAACGACATCGGACCACCAGGGGCCGAGAAAATTACAGATTTTCGGTATCCGTCACCCAATTTCATGTAAAAATCCAGCATATATCTGGTGACATCTCGTGTTATATTACAGATAGTGCGATAAATCAAAGTGCATTGTCTGTAGGAGGCCCTGGCGTATGAATCTGTGCAGCGGGAACGTCCTCGGACCACCAGGGGCCGAGAAAACCACCGTCTCATGGGGCCGGCCACTCAGGGTCAGGGGAAAATCCAATATATATCTGGTGATATCTCGGGTGCTATTAGAGATAGCGCCATAAACCAAAGTGAATTATCTGCAGGAGGCCCTGGCGCATGCATCTGTGCAGCGGAAACGACCTCGGACCACCAGGGGCCAAGAAAACCACCTTCTCATGGGGCCGGACACTCAGGGTCAGGGGAAAATCCAATATATATCTGGTGATATCTCGGGTGCTATTACAGATAGGGCAATAAATCAAAGTGCATTGTGTGTAGGAGGCCCTGGCGCATGAATCTGTGCATCGGGAACGACCACGGACCACCAGGGGCCGAGAAAATTACAGATTTTCGGAATGCGTCACGCAAGGTCATGTAAAAATCCAGCATATATCTGGTGATATCTCGGGTGATATTAGAGATAGCGCAATAAACCAAAGTGAATTATCTGCAGGAGGACCTGGCGCATGAATCTGTGCAGCGGGAACGAAATCGGATCACCAGGGTCCGAGAAAACCACCGTCTCATGGGGCCGGACACTCAGGGTCGGTTGAAAAATTCAATATATATCTGGTGATATCTCGGGTGCTCTTACAGAAAGCGCACTAAACCAAAGTGAATTATCTGCAGCCGGCCCTGGCGCATGAATCTGTGCAGCGGGAACGACCTCGGACCACCAGGGGCCGAGAAAATCACCGTCTCATGAGGCCGGACTGTCAGGGTCAGGGAAAAATCCAGTATATATCTGGTGATATCTCGGGTGCTGTTAGAGATAGCGCAATAAATTAAAGTGCATAGTGTGCAGGAAGCCCTGGCGCATGATTCTGTGCAGTGGGAACGACCTCCGACCACCAGGGGCCGAGAAAATCACCGTCTCATGGGGCCGGACTGTCAGGGTCAGGGAAAAATCCAATATATATCTGGTGATATCTCGGGTGCTATTAGAGATAGCGCAATATATCAAAGTGCATTGTCTGCAGCAAGCCCTGGCGCATGATTCTGTGCAGCGGGAACGACCTCGGACCACCAGGGGCCGAGAAAATTACAGATATTCGGAATCCGTCACCCCAGGTCATGTAAAAATGCAGCATATATATGGTGATATCTCGTGTTCTATTACAGATCGTGCAATAAATCAAAGTGCATTGTCTGCAGGAAGCCCTGGCGCATGAATCTGTGAAGCAGGAACGACCTCGGATCACCCGGGGCCGAGAAAATTACAGATATTCGGAATCCGTCACCCAATGTCATGTAAAAATCCAGCATATATCTGGTGATATCTCGTGTTATATTACAGATAGCGCGATAATTAAAAGTGCATTGTCTGCAGGAGGCCCTGGCTCATGAATCTGGGCAGCGGAAACGACCTCGGACCACCAGGGGACGAGAAAACCACCGTCTCATGGGTCCGGAAACTCAGGGTCAGGGAAAAATCCAATATATATCTGGTGATATCTCAGGTGCTATTACAGATAGCGCGATAAATCAAAGTGAATTATCTGCAGGAGGCCCTGGCGCATGCATCTGTGTAGCAGGAACGACCTCGGACCACCAGGGGCCGAGAAAATTACAGATTTTCGGTATCCGTCACCCAATGCCTTGTAAAAATCCAGCATATATCTGGTGATATCTCGGGTTCTATTACAGATAGCGCGATAAATCAAAGTGCATTGTCTGCAGGAAGCCCTTGTGCATGAATCTGTGAAGCAGGAACGACCTCGGATCTCCAGGGGCCGAGAAAATTACAGATATTCGGAATCCGTCACCCAAGGTCATGTAAAAATCCAGCATATATCTGGTGATATCTCGTGTTATATTACAGATAGCGCGATAAATCAAAGTGCATTGTCTGTAGGAGGCCCTGGCGAATGAATCTGTGCAGCGGGAACGACCTCGGACCACCAGGGGCCGAGAAAACCACCGTCTCATGGGGCCGGACACTCAGGGTCAGGGAAAAATCCAATGTATATCTGGTGATATCTCGGGTGCTATTAGAGATAGCGCAATAAACCAAAGTGAATTATCTGCAGGAGGCCCTGGCGCATGAATCTGTGTAGCGGGAACGACCTCGGACCACCAGGGGCCGCGAAAACCACCGTCTCATGGGGCCGTAAACTCAGGGTCAGGGAAAAATCCAATATATATCTGGTGATATCTCAGGTGCTATTACAGATAGCGCGATAAGTCAAAGTGAATTATCTGCTGGAGGCCCTGGCGCATGCATCTGTGCAGCAGGAACGACCTAGGACCACTAGGGACCGAGAAAATTACAGATTTTCGGTATCCGTCACCCAATGTCTTGTAAAAATCCAGCATATATCTGGTGATATCGCGGGTTCTATCACAGATAGCGCGATAAATCAAAGTGCATTGTCTGCAGGAAGCCCTGGCGCATGAATCTGTGAAGCAGGTGCGACCTCGGATCTCCAGGGGCGGAGAAAATTACAGATTTTCTGTATCCGTCACCCAAAGTCATGTAAAAATCCAGCATATATCTGGTGATATCTCGTGTTATATTACAGATAGCGCGATAATTAAAAGTGCATTGTCTGCAGGAGTCCCGGGCGCATGAATCTGTGAAGCAGGAACGACCTCGGCCCTCCAGGGGCCGAGAAACTTACAGATTTTGGGTGTCCGCCACCCAAAGTCATGTAATAATCCAGCATATATATGGTGCTTTCTCGGGTGCTATTACAGACAGCGCAATAAACCAAAGTGCATTGTCTGTCGGAGGCCCTGGCGCATGAATCTGAGCAGCGGTAACGACCTCGGACCACCAGGGGCCGAGAAAACCACCGTCTCATGGGACCGGACACTCAGGGTCGGGGAAAAATCCAATATATATCTGGTGATATCTCGGGTGCTATTAGAGATACCGCAATATATCAAAGTGCATTGTCTGCAGGAAGCCCTTGTGCATGAATCTGTGAAGCAGGAACGACCTCGGACCACCAGGCGCCGAGAAAATTACAGATATTCGGAATCCGTCACCCAAGGTCATGTAAAAATCCAGCATATATCTGGTAATATCTCGGGTGCTATTACAGATAGCGCAATAAACCAAAGTGCATTGTCTGTAGGAGGCCCTGGCGCATGAATCTGGGCAGCGGGAACGACATCGGACCACCAGGGGCCGAGAAAACCACCGTCTCATGGGGCCGGCCACTCAGGGTCAGGGGAAAATCCAATATATATCTGGTGATATCTCGGGTGCTATTACAGATAGGGCAATAAATCAAAGTGCATTGTCTGTAGGAGGCCCTGGCGCATGAATCTGTGCATCGGGAACGACCATGGACCACCAGGGGCCGAGAAAATTACAGATTTTCGGAATGCGTCACGCAAGGTCATGTAAAATCCAGCATATATCTGGTGATATCTCGGGTGCTATTAGAGATAGCGCGATAAATCAAAGTGCTTTGTCTGCGGGAGGACCTGGCGCATTATTCTGAGCAGCAGGAACGACCTCGGGCAACCAGGGGCTGAGAAAAATACAGATTTTCGGCATCCGTCAGCCAAGGTCATGTAAAAATCGAGCATATATCTGGTGATATCTCGGGTGCAATTAGAGATAGCGCCGTAAATCAAAGTGCATTGTCTGCAGGAGGCCATGGCGCATGAGTCAGTGCAGCGGGATCGACCTCGGACCACCAGGGGCCGAGAAAACCGCCGACACATGGGGCCGGACACTCAGGGTCAGGGAAAAATCCAATATATATCTGGTGATATCTCGGGAGCTATTAGAGATAGCGCATAAACCAAAGTGAATTATCTGCAGGAGGCCCTGGCGCATGAATCTGTGCAGCGGGAACGACCTCGGACCACCAGGGGCCGAGAAAACCACCGCCTCATGGAGCCGGACACTCAGGGTCAGGGGAAAATCCAATATATATCTGGTGATATCTCGGGTGCTATTACAGATAGCGCAATAAATTAAAGTGCATTGTCTGTAGGAGTCCCTGGCGCATTAATCTGGGCAGTGGGAACGACCTCGGACCACCAGGGGCCGAGTAAACTACAGTCTCATGGGGCCGGACACTCAGGGTCAGGGGAAAATCCAATATATATTTGGTGTTATCTCGGGTGCTATTAGATATAGCGCAATAAATCAAAGTGCATTGTCCGTAGGAGGCCCTTGCGCATGAATCTGTGCAGCAGGAACGACATCGGACCACCAGGGGCCGAGAAAATTACAGATTTTCGGTATGCGTCACCAAAAGTCACGTAAAAATCCAGCGTATATAGGGTGCTTTCTCGCGTGCTATTACAGATAGCGCGATAAATCAAAGTGCATTGTCTGTAGGAGGCCCGGGCGCATGAATCTGTGCAGCGGGAACGACCTCGGACCACCAGGGGCCGAGAAAACCACAGTCTCATGGGTCCGGACACTCAGGGTCAGGGGAAAATAAAATATATATCTGGTGATATCTCGGGTGCTATTAGAGATAGCGCAATAAAACAAAGTGAATTATCTGCAACGGGCCCTGGTGCATGAATCTGTGCAGCGGGTACGACCTCGGACCGCCAGGGCCCGAGAAAACCACCGTCTCATGGGGCCGGGCACTCGGGGACAGGGAAAAATCCAATATATATCTGGTGATATCTCGGGTGCTATTACAGATAGCGGAATAAATCAAAGTGCATTGTCTGTAGGAGGCCCTGGCGCATGAATCTGGGCTGCGGGAACGACCTCGGACCACCAGGGGCCGAGAAAACCACCGTCTCATGGGGCCGGACGCTCAGGGTCGGGGAAAAATCCAATATATATCTGGTGATATCTCGGGTGCTATTAGAGATAGCGCAATAAACCAAAGTGAATTATCTGCCGGAGGCCGTGGCGCATGCATCTGTGCAGCGGGAACGACCTCGGACCGCCAGGGGCCGAGAAAACCACCGTCTCATGCGGCCGGACACTCAGGGTCAGGGAAAAATCAAATATATATCTGGTGATATCTCGGGTGCTATTAAAGAAGGCGCAATAAATAAAAGTGCATTGTCCGTAGGAGGCCCTTGCGCATGAATCTGTGCAGCGGGAACGACATCGGACCACCAGGGGCCGAGAAAATTACAGATTTTTGGTATCCGTCACCCAATGTCATGTAAAAATCCATCGTATATCTGGTGATATCTCGGGCTCTATTACAGATAGCGCGATAAATCAAAGTGCATTGTCTGTAGGAGGCCCTGGCGCATGAATCTGGGCTGCGGGAACGACCTCGGACCACCAGGGGACGAGAAAACCACCGTCTCATGGGGCCGGACACTCAGGGTCAGGGGAAAATCCAATATATATATGGTGATATCTCGTGTTCTATTACAGATAGTGCAATAAATCAAAGTGCATTGTCTGCAGGAAGCCCTGGCGCATGAATCTGTGCAGCAGGAACGACCTCGGACCACCAGGGGCCGAGAAAATTACAGATATTCGGAATCCGTCACCCAAGGTCATGTAAAAATCCAGCATATATCTGCTGATATCTCGGGTGCTATTAGAGGAAGCGCAGTAAACCAAAGTGAATTATCTGCAGGAGGCCCTGGCGCATGAATCTGTGCAGCGGGAGCGACCTCGGACCACCAGGGGCCGAGAAAATTACAGATTTTTGGTATCCGTCACCCAATGTCATGTAAAAATCCATCGTATATCTGGTGATATCTCGGGCTCTATTACAGATAGTGCAATAAATCAAAGTGCATTGTCTGCAGGAAGCCCTGGCGCATGCATCTGTGCAGCGGGAACGACCTCGGACCGCCAGGGGCCGAGAAAACCACCGTCTCATGCGGCCGGACACTCGGGGTCAGGGAAAAATCAAATATATATCTGGTGATATCTCGGGTGCTATTAAAGAAGGCGCAATAAATAAAAGTGCATTGTCCGTAGGAGGCCCTTGCGCATGAATCTGTGCAGCGGGAACGACATCGGACCACCAGGGGCCGAGAAAATTACAGATTTTTGGTATCCGTCACCCAATGTCATGTAAAAATCCATCGTATATCTGGTGATATCTCGGGCTCTATTACAGATAGCGCGATAAATCAAAGTGCATTGTCTGCAGGAGGCCCTGGCGCATGCATCTGTGCAGCGGGAACGACCTCGGACGACCAGGGGCCGAGAAAACCAGCGTCTCATGGGGCCGGACACTCAGGGTCAGGGAAAAATCAAATATATATCTGGTGATATCTACGGTGCTATTAGAGATAGCGCAATAAATCAAAGTGCTTTGTCCTTAGGAGGCCCTTGCGCACGAATCTGTGCAGCAGGAACGACCTCGGACCACCAGGGGCCGAGAAAATTACAGATATTCGGAATCCGTCACCCAAGGACATGTAAAAATCCAGCATATATCTGGTAATATCTCGGGTGCTATTACAGATAGCGCAATAAACCAAAGTGCATTGTCTGTCGGAGGCACTGGCGCATGAATCTGGGCAGCGGGAACGACCTCGGACCACCAGGAGCCGAGAAAACCACCGTCTCATGGGGCCCGACACTCAGGGTCAGGAAAAATCCAATATATATCTGGTGATATCTCAGGTGCTATTACAGATAGCGCGATAAATCAAAGTGAATTATCTGCAGGAGGCCCTGGCGCATGCATCTGTGCAGCGGGAACGACCTCGGACCACCAGGGGCCAAAAAAACCACCTTCTCATGGGGCCGGACACTCAGGGTCCGGGGAAAATCCAATATATATCTGGTGATATCTCGGGTGCTATTACAGATAGGGTAATAAATCAAAGTGCATTGTCTGTAGGAGGCCCTGGCGCATGAATCTGTGCATCGGGAACGACCACCGACCACCAGGGACCGAGAAAATTACAGATTTTCGGAATGCGTCACGCAAGGTCATGTAAAAATCCAGCATATATCTGGTGATATCTCGGGTGCTATTAGAGATAGCGCAATAAACCAAAGTGAATTATCTGCAGCGGGCCCTGGCGCATGAATCTGTGCAGCGGGAACGACCTCGGACCACCAGGGGCCGAGAAAATTACAGATTTTCTGTATCCGTCACCCAAAGACATGTAAAAATCCAGCATATATATGGTGCTATCTCGGGTGCTATTAAAGACAGCGCAATAAACCAAAGTGCATTGTCTGTAGGAGTCCCTGGCGCATGAATCTGTGCAGCGGGAACGACCTCGGACCACCAGGGGCCGAGAAAATTACAGATAATCGGTATCCGTCACCCAATGTCTTGTAAAAATCCAGCATATATCTGGTGATATCTCGGGTTCTATTACAGATAGTGCAATAAATCAAAGTGCATTTTCTGCAGGAAGCCCTGGCGCATGAATCTGTGAAGCAGGAACGACCTCGGATCACCAGGGGCCGAGAAAATTACAGATATTCGGAATCCGTCACCCAATGTCATGTAAAAATCCAGCATATATCTGGTGATATCTCGTGTTATATTACAGATAGCGCGATAATTAAAAGTGCATTGTCTGTAGGAGGCCCTGGCGGATGAATCTGGGCAGCGGGAACGACCTCGGACCAGCAGGGGCCGAGAAAACCACCGTCTCATGGGGCCGGACACTCAGGGTCAGAGGAAAATCCAATATATATCTGGTGATATCTCGGGTGCGATTGGAGATAGCGCGATAAATCAAAGTGCTTTGTCTGCGGGAGGACCTGGCGCATTATTCTGAGCAGCAGGAACGACCTCGGGCAACCAGGGGCTGAGAAAAATACAGATTTTCGGCATCCGTCAGCCAAGGTCATGTAAAAATCGAGCATATATCTGGTGATATCTCGGGTGCAATTAGAGATAGCGCCGTAAATCAAAGTGCATTGTCTGCAGGAGGCCATGGCGCATGAGTCAGTGCAGCGGGATCGACCTCGGACCACCAGGGGCCGAGAAAACCGCCGACACATGGGGCCGGACACTCAGGGTCAGGGAAAAATCCAATATATATCTGGTGATGTCTCGGGTGCTATTAGAGATAGCGCAATGAATCAAAGTGCATTGTCTGTAGGAGGCCCTTGCGCATTAATCTGAGCAGCAGGAACGACCTCGGACCACCAGGGGCCGAGAAAATTACAGATAATCGGAATCCGTCACCCAAAGTCATGTAAAAATCCAGCATATAAATGGTGCTTTCTCGGGTGCTATTACAGATAGCGCAATATATCAAAGTGCATTGTCTGTAGGAGGACCTGGCGCGTGAATCTGTGCAGCAGGAACCACCTCGGACGACCAGGGGCCCAGAAAACCACAGTCTCATGGGGCCGAACACTCAGGGCCAGGGAAAAATCCAATATATATCTGGTGATATCTCGGGAGCTATTAGAGATAGCGCATAAACCAAAGTGAATTATCTGCAGGAGGCCCTGGCGCATGAATCTGTGCAGCGGGAACGACCTCGGACCACCAGGGGCCGAGAAAACCACCGCCTCATGGAGCCGGGCACTCAGGGTCAGGGGAAAATCCAATATATATCTGGTGATATCTCGGGTGCTATTACAGATAGCGCAATAAATCAAAGTGCATTGTCTGTAAGAGGTCCTGGCGCATGAATCTGGGCAGCGGGAACGACCTCGGACCAGCAGCGGCCGAGAAAACCACCGTCTCATGGGGCCGGTCACTCAGGGTCAGGGGAAAATCCAATATATATCTGGTGATATCTCGGGTGCTATTAGAGATTGCGCAATAAACCAAAGTGAATTATCTGCAGGAGGCCCTGGCGCATGCATCTGTGCAGCGGGAACGACCTCGGACCACCAGGGGCCGAGAAAATTACAGATTTCGGTATCCGTCACCCAAAGTCATTTAAAAATCCATCATATATATGGTGCTTTCTCGGGTGCTATTACAGATAGCGCAATAAATCAAAGTGCATTGTCTGCAGGAGGCCCTGGCGCATGAGTGTGGCAGCGGGAACGACCTCGGACCACCAGGGGCCGAGAAAACCACAGTCTCATGGGGCCGGACACTCAGCGTCAGGGGAAAATCCAATATATATCTGGTGATATCTCGGGTGCTATTAGAGATAGCGCAATAAATCAAAGTGCATTGTCTGCAGGAGGCCCTGGCGCATGAGTCTGTGCAGCGGGAACGACCTCGGACCACCAGGTTCCGAGGAAACCACAGTCTCATGGGGCCGGCACACAGGGTCAGGGAAAAATCCAATATATATCTGGTGATATCTCGGGTGCTATTAGAGATAGCGCAATAAATCAAAGTGCATTGTCCGTAGGAGGCCCTTGCGCATGAATCTGTGCAGCAGGAACGACATCGGACCATCAGGGGCCGAGGAAATTACAGATTTTCGGTATCCGTCATCCAAAGTCATGTAAAAATCCAGCATATATATGGTGCTTTATCGGGTGCTATTACAGATTCCGCAATAAATCAAAGTGCATTGTCTGTAGGAGGCCCTGGCGCATGAATCTGGGCCGCGGGAACGACCACGGACCACCAGCGGCCGAGAAAACCACCGTCTCATGGGGCCGGACACTCAGGGTCAGGGGAAAATCCAATGTATATCTGGTGATATCTCGGGTGCTATTAGAGATAGCGCAATAAATCAAAGTGCATTGTCCGTAGGAGGCCCTTGCGCATGAATCTGTTCAGCAGGAACGACATCGGACCGATAGGGGCCGAAGAAATTACAGATTTTCTGTATCCGTCAAACAAAGTCATGTAAAAATCCAGCATATATATGGTGCTTTCTCGGGCGCTATTACGGACAGCGCAATAAATCAAAGTGCATTGTCTGTAGGAGGCCCTGGCGCATGAATTTAGGCAGCGGGAACGACCTCGGACCACCAGCGGCCGAGAAAACCACCGTCTCATGGGGCCGGACACTCAGGGTCAGGGAAAAATGCAATATATATCTGGTGATATCTCGGGTGCTATTAGAGATGGCGCAATAAACCAAAGTGAATTATCTGCAGGAGGACCTGGCGCATGAATCTGTGCAGCGGGAACGACCTGGGACCTCCAGGGTCCGCGAAAACGACCGTCTCATGGGGCCGGACACTCAGGGTCGGCGAAAAATTCAATATATATCTGGTGATATCTCGGGTGCTCTTACAGATAGCGCACTAAACCAAAGTGAATTATCTGCAGCGGGCCCTGGTGCATGAATCTGTGTAGCGGGAACGACCTCGGACCACCATTGGCCGAGAAAACCACCGACACATTTGGCCGAACACCCAAGGTCATGTAATAACCCAGGATGTATCTGGTGATATCTCGGATGCTATTACAGATAGCGCAATATACCAAAGTGAATTGTCTACAGGAAGCTCTGGCGCATGAATCTGTTCAGCGGGATCGAACTCGGACCACGAGGGACCGAGAAAACCGTCAACACATGTGGCCGAACTGTCAGGGTCAGGGAAAAATCCAATATATATCCGGTGATATCTAGGGTGCTATTAGAGATAGCGCAATAAATCAAAGTGCATTGTCTGTAGGAGGCCCTGGCGCATGAATCTGGGCAGCGGGAACGACCTCGGACCACCAGCGACCGAGAAAACCACCGTCTCATGGGGCCGGACACTCAGGGCCAGGGAAAAATCCAATATATATCTGGTGATATCTCGGGTGCTATTAGAGATAGCGCAATAAATCAAAATGCATTGTCTGTAGGAGGACCTGGCGCGTGAATCTGTGCAGCGGGAACCACCTCGGACGACCAGGGGCCCAGAAAACCACAGTCTCATGGGGCCGAACACTCAGGTTCAGGGAAAAATTCAATATATATCTGGTGATATCTCGGGAGCTATTAGAGATAGCGCATAAACCAAAGTGAATTATCTGCAGGAGGCCCTGGCGCATGAATCTGTGGAGCGGGAACGACCTCGGACCACCAGGGGCCGAGAAAACCACCGCCTCATGGAGCCGGACACTCAGGGTCAGGGGAAAATCCAATATATATCTGGTGATATCTCGGGTGCTATTACAGATAGCGCAATAAATTAAAGGGCATTGTCTGTAGGAGTCCCTGGCGCATTAATCTGGGCAGTGGGAACGACCTCGGACCACCAGGGGCCGAGTAAACCACAGTCTCATGGGGCCGGACACTCAGGGTCAGGGGAAAATCCAATATATATCTGGTGATATCTCGCGTGCTATTACAGATAGCGCGATAAATCAAAGTGCATTGTCTGTAGGAGGCCCTGGCGCATGAATCTGTGCAGCGGGAACGACCTCGGACCACCAGGGGCCGAGAAAACCACAGTCTCATGGGTTCGGACACTCAGGGTCAGGGGAAAATAAAATATATATCTGGTGATATCTCGGGTGCTATTAGAGATAGCGCAATAAAACAAAGTGAATTATCTGCAACGGGCCCTGGTGCATGAATCTGTGCAGCGGGTACGACCTCGGACCACCAGGGCCCGAGAAAACCACTGTCTCATGGGGCCGGGCACTCGGGGACAGGGAAAAATCCAATATATATCTGGTGATATCTCGGGTGCTATTACAGATAGCGGAATAAATCAAAGTGCATTGTCTGTAGGAGGCCCTGGCGCATGAATCTGGGCTGCGGGAACGACCTCGGACCACCAGGGGCCGAGAAAACCACCGTCTCATGGGGCCGGACACTCAGGGTCAGGGGAAAATCCAATATATATCTGGTGATATCTCGGGTGCTATTACAGATAGCGGAATAAATCAAAGTGCATTGTCCGTAGGAGGCCCTTGCGCATGAATCTGTGTAGCGGGACCGACATAGGACCACCAGGAGCCGAGAAAATTACAGATTTTCGGTATCCATCACCCAATGTCATGTAAAAATCCAGCATATATATGGTGCTTTCTCGGGTGCTATTACAGATAGCGGAATAAAACAAAGTGCATTGTCCGTAGGAGGCCCTTGCGCATGAATCTGTGCAGCGGGACCGACATAGGACCACCAGGAGCCGAGAAAATTACAGATTTTCGGTATCCGTCACCCAATGTCATGTAAAAATCCAGCATATATATGGTGCTTTCTCGGGTGCTATTACAGATAGCGCAATAAAACATAGTGCATTGTCTGTAGGAGGACCAGGCGCATGAATGTGTGCAGCACGAACGACCTCGGACCACCAGGTGCCGAGAAAACCACCGTCTCATGGGGCCGGACACTCAGGGTCGGGGAAAAATTCAATATATATCTGGTGATATCTCGGGTGCTATTACAGATAGCGGAATAAATCAAAGTGCATTGTCTGTAGGAGGCCCTGGCGCATGAATCTGGGCAGCGGGAACGACCTGGGACCACCAGGGGCCGAGAAAACCACCGTCTCATTGGGCCGGACACTCAGGGTCGGGGAAAAATCCAGTATATATCTGGTGATATCTCGGGTGCTATTAGAGGTAGCGTAATAAGCCAAAGTGAATTATCTGCAGGAGGCCCGGGCGCTTGAATCTGTGCAGCGGGAACGACCGCGGACCACCAGGGGCCGAGAAAACCACCGTCTCATGGGGCCGGACTGTCAGGGTCAGGGAAAAATCCATTATATATCTGGTGATATCTCGGGTGCTATTAGAGATAGCGAGATAAATCAAAGTGCATTGTCTGCAGGAAGCCCTGGCTCATGATTCTGTGCAGCGGGAACGACCTCGGACCACCAAGTGCCGAGAAAATCACCGTCTCATGGAGCCGGACTGTCAGGGTCAGGGAAAAATCCAATATATATCAGGTGATATCTCGGGTGCTATTAGAGATAGCGCAATAAATCAAAGTGCATTGTCTGTAGGGGGCACTGTCGAATGAATCTGTGCAGCAGGAACGACCTCGGACCACCAGGGGCCGAGAAAATTACATATATTCGGAATCCGTCACCCAAGGTCATGTAAAAATCAAGCATATATCGGGTAATATCTCGGGTTCTATTAGAGATAGCGCAATAAACCAAAGTGCTTTGTCTGCTGGAGACCCTGGCGCATGAATCTGTGCAGCGGCAACGACCTGGGACAACCAGGGGCCGAGAAAACCACCGACGCATGGGGCCGGACACTCAGGGTCATGTAAAAATCCAGCATATATCTGGTGATATCTCGGGTGCTATTAGAGATAGCGCAATAGATCAAAGTGCATTGTCTGTAGGAGGCACTGGCGAATGAATCTGTGCAGCAGGAACGACATCGGACCACCAGGGGCCGAGAAAACCACCGTCTCATGGGGCCGGACACTCAGGGTCAGGGGAAAAATTCAATATATATCTGGTGATATCTCGTGTGCTCTTACAGATAGCGCACTAAACCAAAGTGAATTATCTGCAGCGGGCCCTGGTGCATGAATCTGTGTAGCGGGAACGACCTCGGACCACCATTGGCCGAGAAAACCACCGACACATTTGGTCGGACACCCAAGGTCATGTAAAAACCCAGGATGTATCTGGTGATATCTCGGGTGCTATTACAGATAGCGCAATATACCAAAGTGAATTGTCTGCAGGAAGCTCTGGCGCATGAATCTGTTCAGCGGGATCGAACTCGGACCACGAGGGACCGAGAAAACCGTCAACACATGTTGCCGGACTGTCAGGGTCAGGGAAAAATCCAATATATATTCGGTGATATCTAGGGTGGTATTAGAGATAGCGCAATAAATCAAAGTGCCTTGTCTGCAGGAGGTCCTGCCGCATGAATCAGTGCAGCGGGAACGATCTCGGACCACCAGGGCCCGAGAAAATTACAGATATTCGGGATCCGTCACCCAAGGTCATGTAAAAATCCAGTATATATCTGGTGATATCTCGGGTGCTATTACAGATAGCGCAATAAACCAAAGTGCTTTGTCTGTAAGAGGCCCTGGCGCATGAATCTGTTCAGCGGGAACGACCTCGGATCACCAGGTGCCGAGAAAACCACAGTCTCATGGGGCCGGACACTCAGGGTCATGGGAAAATCCAATATAAATCTGGTGATATCTCGTGTGCTATTAGAGATAGCGCAATAAATCAAAGTGCATTGTCCGTAGGAGGCCCTTGCGCATCAATCTGTGCAGCAGAAATGTCATCGGACCATCAGGGCCCGAGGAAATTACAGATTTTCGGTATCCGTCATCCAAAGTCATGTAAAAATCCAGCATATCTATGGTGCTTTCTCGGGTGCTATTACAGATAGCGCAATAAATCAAAGTGCATTGTCTGTAGGAGGCCCTCGCGCATGAATCTGGGCAGCGGGAACGACCTCGGACCACCAGCGGCCGAGAAAACCACCGTCTCATGCGGCCGGACACTCAGGGTCATGGGAAAATCCAATATATATCTGGTGATATCTCGGGTGCTATTAGAGATAGCGCAATAAATCAAAGTGCATTGTCCGTAGGTGGCCCTTGCGCATGAATCTGTGCAGCAGGAACGACATCGGACCACCAGGGGCCGAGAAAACCACCGTCTCATGGGGACGGACACTCAGGGTCAGGGGAAAATCCAATATATATCTGGTGATATCTCGGGTGCTATTGGAGATAGCGCAATAAATCAAAGTGCATTGTCTGTAGGAGGCCCTTGCGCATGAATCTGTGCAGCAGGAACGACATCGGACCACCAGGGGCCGAGAAAACCACCGTCTCATGGGGCCGGACACTCAGGGTCAGGGGAAAATCCAATATATATCTGGTGATATCTCAGGTGCTATTACAGACAGCGCAATAAACCAAAGCGAATTATATGCAGGAGGCCCTGGCGCATGAATCTGAGCAGCGGGAACGACCTCGGACAACCAGGGGCCGAGAAAACCACCGACACATGGGGCCGGACACTCAGGGTCAGGGAAAAATCCAATATATATCCGGTGATATCTAGGGTGGTATTAGAGATAGCGCAATAAATCAAAGTGCATTGTCTGTAGGAGGCCCTAGCGCATGAATCTGGGCAGCGGGAACGACCTCGGACAACCAGGGGCCGAGAAAACCACCGTCTCATTGGGCCGGACACTCAGGGTCAGGGAAAAATCCAATATATATCTGGTGATATCTCGGGTGCTCTTACAGATAGCGCACTAAACCAAAGTGATTTATCTGCAGGGGGTCCTGGCGCATGAATCTGTGCAGCGGGACCGACCTCGGACCACCAGGGGCCGAGAAAACCACAGTCTCATGGGGCCGGACACTCAGGGTCAGGGGTAAATCCAATATATATCTTGTGATATCTCGGGTGCTATTAGACATAGCGCAATAAGCCAAAGGGAATTATCTGCAGGAGGCCCTGGAGCATGCATCTCTGCAGCGGGAACGACCTAGGACCACCAGGGGCCGAGAAAACCACCGTCTCATGGGGCCGGACACTCAGGGTCAGGGAAAAATCCAATATATATCTGGTGATATCTCGGGTGCTATTAGATATAGCGCAATAAATCAAAGTGCATTGTCTGTAGGAGGCCCTGGCGCATGAATCTGGCCAGCGGTAACGACATCGGACCACCAGCGGCCAAAAAAATTACAGATTTTCGGTATCCGTCACCCAAGGTCATGTAAAAATCCAGCATATATCTGATGATATCTCGGGTGCTATTAGAGATAGCGCAATAAACCAAAGTGTATTGTCTGTAGGAGGCCCTGGCGCATGAATCTGGGCAGCGGGAACGACCTCGGACCACCAGGCGCCGAGAAAACCACCGTCTCATGGGGCCGGACACTCAGGGTCAGGGAATAATCCAATATATATATCTGGTGATATCTCGGGTGCTATTACAGATAGCTTAATAAATCAAAGTGAATAATCTGCAGCGGACCCTGGCGCATGAATCTGTGCAGCGGGAACGACCTCGGACCACCAGCGGCCGAGAAAACCACCGTAACATGGGGCCGGACACCCAAGGTTATGTTAAAACCCAGGATGTATCTGATGATATTTCGGGTGCTATTAGAGATAGCGCAATAAATCAAAGTGCATTGCCTGCAGGAAGCCCTGGCGCATGATTCTGTGCAGCGGGAACGACCTCGGACCAGCTGGGGCCGAGAAAATCACCGTCTCATGGGTCCGGACACACAGGGTCAGGGGAAAATCCAGTATATATCTGGTGATATCTCGGATGCAATTAGAGATAGAGCGAATAATCAAGGTGAGTTATCTGCAAGAGGCCCTGGCGCATGCATATGTGCAGCGGGATCGACCTCGGACCACCAGGGGCCGAGAAAACCACCGACACATGGTGCCGCACACTCAGGGTCAGGGAAAAATCCAATATATATCTGGTGATATCTCGGGTGCTCTTACAGATAGCGCACTAAACCAAAGTGATTTATCTGCAGGGGGTCCTGGCGCATGAATCTGTGCATCGGGACCGACCTCGGACCACCAGGGGCCGAGAAATCCACAGTCTCATGGGGACGGACACTCAGGGTCAGGGGTAAATCCAATATATATCTTGTGATATCTCGGGTGCTATTAGACATAGCGCAATAAGCCAAAGGGAATTATCTGCAGGAGGCCCTGGAGCATGCATCTCTGCAGCGGGAACGACCTAGGACCACCAGGGGCCGAGAAAACCACCGTCTCATGGGGCCGGACAATCAGGGTCAGGGAAAAATCCAATATATATCTGGTGATATCTCGGGTGCTATTACAGATAGCGCAATAAATCAAAGTGCATTGTCTGGAGGAGGCCCTGGCGCATGAATCTGGGCAGCGGGATCGACCTCGGACCACCAGGGGCCGAGAAAACCACAGTACCATGGGTCCGGACACTCAGGGTCAGGGGAAAATCCAATATATATCTGGTGATATCTCGGGTGCAATTAGAGATAGAGCGATTAATCAAGGTGAGTTATCTGCAAGAGGCCCTGGCGCATGCATATGTGCAGCGGGATCGACCTCGGACCACCAGGGGCCGAGAAAACCACCGACACATGGTGCCGCACACTCAGGGTCAGGGAAAAATCCAATATATATCTGGTGATATCTCGGGTGCTCTTACAGATAGCGCACTAAACCATAGTGATTTATCTGCAGGGGGTCCTGGCGCATGAATCTGTGCAGCGGGACCGACCTCGGACCACCAGGGGCCGAGAAAACCACAGTCTCATGGGGACGGACACTCAGGGTCAGGGGTAAATCCAATATATATCTTGTGATATCTCGGGTGCTATTAGACATAGCGCAATAAGCCAAAGGGAATTATCTGCAGGAGGCCCTGGAGCATGCATCTCTGCAGCGGGAACGACCTAGGACCACCAGGGGCCGAGAAAACCACCGTCTCATGGGGCCGGACACTCAGGGTCAGGGAAAAATCCAATATATATCTGGTGATATCTCGGGTGCTATTACAGATAGCGCAATAAATCAAAGTGCATTGTCTGGAGGAGGCCCTGGCGCATGAATCTGGGCAGCGGGATCGACCTCGGACCACCAGGGGCCGAGAAAACCACAGTACCATGGGTCCGGACACTCAGGGTCAGGGGAAAATCCAATATATATCTGGTGATATCTAGGGTGCTATTAGATACAGCGCAATAAACCGAAGTGAATTATCTGCAGGAGGCCCTGGCGCATGAATCTGGGCAGCGGGAACGACCTCGGACCACCAGGGGCCGAGAAAACCACAGTCTCATGGGACCGGACACTCAGGGTCAGGGGAAAATCCAATATATATCTGGTGATTTCTCGGGTGCTATTAGAGATAGCGCAATGAACCAAAGTGCATTGTCTGTGGGAGGCCCAGGCGCATGAATCTGTGCAGCGGGAACGACCTCGGACCACCAGGGGCCGAGAAAACCACCGTCTCATGGGGCCGGACACTCAGGGTCATGGAAAAATCCAATATATATCCGGTGATATCTCGGGTGCTATTACAGATAGCTTAATAAATCAAAGTGCATTGTCTGTAGGAGGCCCTGGCGCATGCATATGTGCAGCGGGAACGACCTCGGACCACCACGGGCCGAGAAAACCGCCGTCTCATGGGGCCGGACACTCAGGGTCAGGGAATAATCCAATATATATCTGGTGATATCTCGGGTGCTATTACAGATAGCGCAATAAATCAAAGTGCATTGTCTGTAGGAGGCCCTGGCGCATGAATCTGGGCAGCGGGAACGACCTCGGACCACCAGCGGCCGAGAAAACCACCGTCTCATGGGGCCGGACACTCAGGGTCAGGGAATAATCCAATATATATCTGGTGATATCTCGGGTGCTATTACAGATAGCGCAATAAATCAAAGTGCATTGTCTGTAGGAGGCCCAGGCGCATGAATCTGTGCAGCTCGAACGACCTCGGAACACCAGGAGACGAGAAAACCACCGTCTCATGGGGCCGGAAACTCAGGGTCAGGGGAAACTCCAATATATATCTGGCGATATCTCGGGTGCTATTAGAGATAGCGCAATAAATCAAAGTGCATTGCCTGTAGGAGGCCCTGGCGCATGAATCTGGCCAGCGGGAACGACCTCGGACCACCAGGGGCCGAGAAAACCGCAGTCTCACGGGGCCGGACACTCAGGGTCAGGGGAAAATCCAATATATATCTGGTTATATCTCGGGTGCTATTAGAGCTAGCGCTATAAACCAAAGTGAATTATCTATAGGAGGCCCTGGTGCATGAATTTGTGCAGCTGGAACGACCTCGGACCACCAGGGGCCGAGAAAACCGCAGTCTCACGGTGCCGGAAACTCAGGGTCAGGGGAAAATCCAATATATATCTGGTGATATCTCGGGTGCTATTAGAGATAGCGCAATAAACCAAAATGAATTACCTGCAGGTGGCCCTGGCGCATGAATTTGTGCAGCGGGAACGACCTCGGACCACCAGGGGCCGAGAAAACCGCAGTCTCACGGGGCCGGACACTCAGGGTCAGGGGAAAATCCAATATATATCTGGTGATATCTCGAGTGCTATTAGAGATAGCGCAATAAACCAAAGTGCATTGTCTGTGGGAGGCCCAGGCGCATGAATCTGTGCAGCGGGAACGACCTCGGACCACCAGGGGCCGAGAAAACCACCGTCTCATGGGGCCGGACACTCAGGGTCATGGAAAAATCCAATATATATCCGGTGATATCTCGGGTGCTATTACAGATAGTGCAATGAATCAAAGTGCATTGTCTGTAGGAGGCCCTGGCGCATGAATCTGTGCAGCGGGAACGACCTCGGACCACCAGGGGCCGAGAAAACCACCGTCTCATGGGGCCGGACACTCAGGGTCGGGGAAAAATCCAATATGTATCTGGTGATATCTCGGGTGCTATTACAGATAGCGCAATAAACCAAAGTGAATTGTCTGCAGGAAACCCTGGCGCATGAATCTGTTCAGCGGGATCGAACTCGGACCACGAGGGACCGAGAAAACCATCGACACATGGGGCCGGACTGTCAGGGTCAGGGAAAAATCCAATATATATCTGGTGATATCTCTTGTGCTATTACAGATAGCGCAATAAACCAAAGTGAATTATCTGCAGGATGCCCTGGTGCATGAATCTGTGCAGCGGGAACGACCTCGGATCACCAGGGTCCGGGAAAACCACCGTCTCATGGCGCCGGAAACTCAGGGTCGGGGAAAAATTCAATACATATCTGGCGATATCTCGGGTGCTCTTACAGATAGCGCACTAAACCAAAGTGAATAATCTGCAGCGGGCCCTGGCGCATGAATCTGTGCAGCGGGAACGACCTCGGACCACCAGCGGCCGAGAAAACCACCGTAACATGGGGCCGGACACCCAAGGTTATGTAAAAACCCAGGATGTATCTGATGATATTTCGGGTGCTATTAGAGATAGCGCAATAAATCAAAGTGCATTGTCTGGAGGAGGCCCTGGCGCATGAATCTGGGCAGCGGGATCGACCTCGGACCACCAGGGGCCGAGAAAACCACAGTACCATGGGTCCGGACACTCAGGGTCAGGGGAAAATCCAATATATATCTGGTGATATCTCGGGTGCAATTAGAGATAGAGCGATTAATCAAGGTGAGTTATCTGCAAGAGGCCCTGGCGCATGCATATGTGCAGCGGGATCGACCTCGGACCACCAGGGGCCGAGAAAACCACCGACACATGGTGCCGCACACTCAGGTTCAGGGAAAAATCCAATATATATCTGGTGATATCTCGGGTGCTCTTACAGATAGCGCACTAAACCAAAGTGATTTATCTGCAGGGGGTCCTGGCGCATGAATCTGTGCAGCGGGACCGACCTCGGACCACCAGGGGCCGAGAAAACCACAGTCTCATGGGGACGGACACTCAGGGTCAGGGGTAAATCCAATATATATCTTGTGATATCTCGGGTGCTATTAGACATAGCGCAATAAGCCAAAGGGAATTATCTGCAGGAGGCCCTGGAGCATGCATCTCTGCAGCGGGAACGACCTAGGACCACCAGGGGCCGAGAAAACCACCGTCTCATGGGGCCGGACACTCAGGGTCAGGGAAAAATCCAATATATATCTGGTGATATCTCGGGTGCTATTACAGATAGCGCAATAAATCAAAGTGCATTGTCTGGAGGAGGCCCTGGCGCATGAATCTGTGCAGCGGGATCGACCTCGGACCACCAGGGGCCGAGAAAACCACAGTACCATGGGTCCGGACACTCAGGGTCAGGGGAAAATCCAATATATATCTGGTGATATCTCGGGTGCTATTAGATACAGCGCAATAAACCGAAGTGAATTATCTGCAGGAGGCCCTGGCGCATGAATCTGGGCAGCGGGAACGACCTCGGACCACCAGGGGCCGAGAAAACCACAGTCTCATGGGACCGGACACTCAGGGTCAGGGGAAAATCCAATATATATCTGGTGATTTCTCGGGTGCTATTAGAGATAGCGCAATGAACCAAAGTGCATTGTCTGTGGGAGGCCCAGGCGCATGAATCTGTGCAGCGGGAACGACCTCGGACCACCAGGGGCCGAGAAAACCACCGTCTCATGGGGCCGGACACTCAGGGTCATGGAAAAATCCAATATATATCCGGTGATATCTCGGGTGCTATTACAGATAGCTTAATAAATCAAAGTGCATTGTCTGTAGGAGGCCCTGGCGCATGCATATGTGCAGCGGGAACGACCTCGGACCACCACGGGCCGAGAAAACCGCCGTCTCATGGGGCCGGACACTCAGGGTCAGGGAATAATCCAATATATATCTGGTGATATCTCGGGTGCTATTACAGATAGCGCAATAAATCAAAGTGCATTGTCTGTAGGAGGCCCTGGCGCATGAATCTGGGCAGCGGGAACGACCTCGGACCACCAGCGGCCGAGAAAACCACCGTCTCATGGGGCCGGACACTCAGGGTCAGGGAATAATCCAATATATATCTGGTGATATCTCGGGTGCTATTACAGATAGCGCAATAAATCAAAGTGCATTGTCTGTAGGAGGCCCAGGCGCATGAATCTGTGCAGCTCGAACGACCTCGGAACACCAGGAGCCGAGAAAACCACCGTCTCATGGGGCCGGAAACTCAGGGTCAGGGGAAACTCCAATATATATCTGGCGATATCTCGGGTGCTATTAGAGATAGCGCAATAAATCAAAGTGCATTGCCTGTAGGAGGCCCTGGCGCATGAATCTGGCCAGCGGGAACGACCTCGGACCACCAGGGGCCGAGAAAACCGCAGTCTCACGGGGCCGGACACTCAGGGTCAGGGGAAAATCCAATATATATCTGGTTATATCTCGGGTGCTATTAGAGCTAGCGCTATAAACCAAAGTGAATTATCTATAGGAGGCCCTGGTGCATGAATTTGTGCAGCTGGAACGACCTCGGACCACCAGGGGCCGAGAAAACCGCAGTCTCACGGTGCCGGAAACTCAGGGTCAGGGGAAAATCCAATATATATCTGGTGATATCTCGGGTGCTATTAGAGATAGCGCAATAAACCAAAATGAATTACCTGCAGGTGGCCCTGGCGCATGAATTTGTGCAGCGGGAACGACCTCGGACCACCAGGGGCCGAGAAAACCGCAGTCTCACGGGGCCGGACACTCAGGGTCAGGGGAAAATCCAATATATATCTGGTGATATCTCGGGTGCTATTAGAGATAGCGCAATAAACCAAAGTGCATTGTCTGTGGGAGGCCCAGGCGCATGAATCTGTGCAGCGGGAACGACCTCGGACCACCAGGGGCCGAGAAAACCACCGTCTCATGGGGCCGGACACTCAGGGTCATGGAAAAATCCAATATATATCCGGTGATATCTCGGGTGCTATTACAGATAGTGTAATGAATCAAAGTGCATTGTCTGTAGGAGGCCCTGGCGCATGAATCTGTGCAGCGGGAACGACCTCGGACCACCAGGGGCCGAGAAAACCACCGTCTCATGGGGCCGGACACTCAGGGTCGGGGAAAAATCCAATATTTATCTGGTGATATCTCGGGTGCTATTACAGATAGCGCAATAAACCAAAGTGAATTGTCTGCAGGAAACCCTGGCGCATGAATCTGTTCAGCGGGATCGAACTCGGACCACGAGGGACCGAGAAAACCATCTACACATGGGGCCGGACTGTCAGGGTCAGGGAAAAATCCAATATATATCTGGTGATATCTCTTGTGCTATTACAGATAGCGCAATAAACCAAAGTGAATTATCTGCAGGAGGCCCTGGTGCATGAATCTGTGCAGCGGGAACGACCTCGGATCACCAGGGTCCGGGAAAACCACCGTCTCATGGCGCCGGAAACTCAGGGTCGGGGAAAAATTCAATACATATCTGGCGATATCTCGGGTGCTCTTACAGATAGCGCACTAAACCAAAGTGAATAATCTGCAGCGGACCCTGGCGCATGAATCTGTGCAGCGGGAACGACCTCGGACCACCAGCGGCCGAGAAAACCACCGTAACATGGGGCCGGACACCCAAGGTTATGTAAAAACCCAGGATGTATCTGATGATATTTCGGGTGCTATTAGAGATAGCGCAATAAATCAAAGTGCATTGCCTGCAGGAAGCCCTGGCGCATGATTCTGTGCAGCGGGAACGACCTCGGACCAGCTGGGGCCGAGAAAATCACCGTCTCATGGGTCCGGACACACAGGGTCAGGGGAAAATCCAGTATATATCTGGTGCTATCTCGGGAGCTATTACAGATAGCGCAATAAATCAAAGTGCATTGTCTGGAGGAGGCCCTGGCGCATGAATCTGGGCAGCGGGATCGACCTCGGACCACCAGGGGCCGAGAAAACCACAGTACCATGGGTCCGGACACTCAGGGTCAGGGGAAAATCCAATATATATCTGGTGATATCTCGGGTGCAATTAGAGATAGAGCGATTAATCAAGGTGAGTTATCTGCAAGAGGCCCTGGCGCATGCATATGTGCAGCGGGATCGACCTCGGACCACCAGGGGCCGAGAAAACCACCGACACATGGTGCCGCACACTCAGGGTCAGGGAAAAATCCAATATATATCTGGTGATATCTCGGGTGCTCTTACAGATAGCGCACTAAACCAAAGTGATTTATCTGCAGGGGGTCCTGGCGCATGAATCTGTGCAGCGGGACCGACCTCGGACCACCAGGGGCCGAGAAAACCACAGTCTCATGGGGACGGACACTCAGGGTCAGGGGTAAATCCAATATATATCTTGTGATATCTCGGGTGCTATTAGACATAGCGCAATAAGCCAAAGGGAATTATCTGCAGGAGGCCCTGGAGCATGCATCTCTGCAGCGGGAACGACCTAGGACCACCATGGGCCGAGAAAACCACCGTCTCATGGGGCCCGACACTCAGGGTCAGGGAAAAATCCAATATATATCTGGTGATATCTCGGGTGCTATTACAGATAGCGCAATAAATCAAAGTGCATTGTCTGGAGGAGGCCCTGGCGCATGAATCTGGGCAGCGGGATCGACCTCGGATCACCAGGGGCCGAGAAAACCACAGTACCATGGGTCCGGACACTCAGGGTCAGGGGAAAATCCAATATATATCTGGTGATATCTCGGGTGCTATTAGATACAGCGCAATAAACCGAAGTGAATTATCTGCAGGAGGCCCTGGCGCATGAATCTGGGCAGCGGGAACGACCTCGGACCACCAGGGGCCGAGAAAACCACAGTCTCATGGGACCGGACACTCAGGGTCAGGGGAAAATCCAATATATATCTGGTGATTTCTCGGGTGCTATTAGAGATAGCGCAATGAACCAAAGTGCATTGTCTGTGGGAGGCCCAGGCGCATGAATCTGTGCAGCGGGAACGACCTCGGACCACCAGGGGCCGAGAAAACCACCGTCTCATGGGGCCGGACACTCAGGGTCATGGAAAAATCCAATATATATCCGGTGATATCTCGGGTGCTATTACAGATAGCTTAATAAATCAAAGTGCATTGTCTGTAGGAGGCCCTGGCGCATGCATATGTGCAGCGGGAACGACCTCGGACCACCACGGGCCGAGAAAACCGCCGTCTCATGGGGCCGGACACTCAGGGTCAGGGAATAATCCAATATATATCTGGTGATATCTCGGGTGCTATTACAGATAGCGCAATAAATCAAAGTGCATTGTCTGTAGGAGGCCCTGGCGCATGAATCTGGGCAGCGGGAACGACCTCGGACCACCAGCGGCCGAGAAAACCACCGTCTCATGGGGCCGGACACTCAGGGTCAGGGAATAATCCAATATATATCTGGTGATATCTCGGGTGCTATTACAGATAGCGCAATAAATCAAAGTGCATTGTCTGTAGGAGGCCCAGGCGCATGAATCTGTGCAGCTCGAACGACCTCGGAACACCAGGAGCCGAGAAAACCACCGTCTCATGGGGCCGGAAACTCAGGGTCAGGGGAAACTCCAATATATATCTGGCGATATCTCGGGTGCTATTACAGATAGCGCAATAAATCAAAGTGCATTGCCTGTAGGAGGCCCTGGCGCATGAATCTGGCCAGCGGGAACGACCTCGGACCACCAGGGGCCGAGAAAACCGCAGTCTCACGGGGCCGGACACTCAGGGTCAGGGGAAAATCCAATATATATCTGGTTATATCTCGGGTGCTATTAGAGCTAGCGCTATAAACCAAAGTGAATTATCTATAGGAGGCCCTGGTGCATGAATTTGTGCAGCTGGAACGACCTCGGACCACCAGGGGCCGAGAAAACCGCAGTCTCACGGTGCCGGAAACTCAGGGTCAGGGGAAAATCCAATATATATCTGGTGATATCTCGGGTGCTATTAGAGATAGCGCAATAAACCAAAATGAATTACCTGCAGGTGGCCCTGGCGCATGAATTTGTGCAGCGGGAACGACCTCGGACCACCAGGGGCCGAGAAAACCGCAGTCTCACGGGGCCGGACACTCAGGGTCAGGGGAAAATCCAATATATATCTGGTGATATCTCGGGTGCTATTAGAGATAGCGCAATAAACCAAAGTGCATTGTCTGTGGGAGGCCCAGGCGCATGAATCTGTGCAGCGGGAACGACCTCGGACCACCAGGGGCCGAGAAAACCACCGTCTCATGGGGCCGGACACTCAGGGTCATGGAAAAATCCAATATATATCCGGTGATATCTCGGGTGCTATTACAGATAGTGCAATGAATCAAAGTGCATTGTCTGTAGGAGGCCCTGGCGCATGAATCTGTGCAGCGGGAACGACCTCGGACCACCAGGGGCCGAGAAAACCACCGTCTCATGGGGCCGGACACTCAGGGTCGGGGAAAAATCCAATATTTATCTGGTGATATCTCGGGTGCTATTACAGATAGCGCAATAAACCAAAGTGAATTGTCTGCAGGAAACCCTGGCGCATGAATCTGTTCAGCGGGATCGAACTCGGACCACGAGGGACCGAGAAAACCATCGACACATGGGGCCGGACTGTCAGGGTCAGGGAAAAATCCAATATATATCTGGTGATATCTCTTGTGCTATTACAGATAGCGCAATAAACCAAAGTGAATTATCTGCAGGAGGCCCTGGTGCATGAATCTGTGCAGCGGGAACGACCTCGGATCACCAGGGTCCGGGAAAACCACCGTCTCATGGCGCCGGAAACTCAGGGTCGGGGAAAAATTCAATACATATCTGGCGATATCTCGGGTGCTCTTACAGATAGCGCACTAAACCAAAGTGAATAATCTGCAGCGGACCCTGGCGCATGAATCTGTGCAGCGGGAACGACCTCGGACCACCAGCGGCCGAGAAAACCACCGTAACATGGGGCCGGACACCCAAGGTTATGTAAAAACCCAGGATGTATCTGATGATATTTCGGGTGCTATTAGAGATAGCGCAATAAATCAAAGTGCATTGCCTGCAGGAAGCCCTGGCGCATGATTCTGTGCAGCGGGAACGACCTCGGACCAGCTGGGGCCGAGAAAATCACCGTCTCATGGGTCCGGACACACAGTGTCAGGGGAAAATCCAGTATATATCTGGTGCTATCTCGGGAGCTATTACAGATAGCGCAATAAATCAAAGTGCATTGTCTGTAGGAGGCCCAGGCGAATGAATCTGTGCAGCGGGAACGACCTCGGACCACCAGGGGCCGAGAAAACCACCGTCTCATGGGGCCGGACACTCAGGGTCAAGGAAAAATCCAATATATATCTGGTGATATCTCGGATGCAATTAGAGATAGAGCGATTAATCAAGGTGAGTTATCTGCAAGAGGCCCTGGCGCATGCATATGTGCAGCGGGATCGACCTCGGAACACCAGGGGCCGAGAAAACCACCGACACATGGTGCCGCACACTCAGGGTCAGGGAAAAATCCAATATATATCTGGTGATATCTCGGGTGCTCTTACAGATAGCGCACTAAACCAAAGTGATTTATCTGCAGGGGGTCCTGGCGCATGAATCTGTGCAGCGGGACCGACCTCGGACCACCAGGGGCCGAGAAAACCACAGTACCATGGGACCGGACACTCAGGGTCAGGGGTAAATCCAATATATATCTTGTGATATCTCGGGTGCTATTAGACATAGCGCAATAAGCCAAAGGGAATTATCTGCAGGAGGCCCTGGAGCATGCATCTCTGCAGCGGGAACGACCTAGGACCACCAGGGGCCGAGAAAACCACCGTCTCATGGGGCCGGACACTCAGGGTCAGGGAAAAATCCAATATATATCTGGTGATATCTCGGGTGCTATTACAGATAGCGCAATAAATCAAAGTGCATTGTCTGGAGGAGGCCCTGGCGCATGAATCTGGGCAGCGGGATCGACCTCGGACCACCAGGGGCCGAGAAAACCACAGTACCATGGGTCCGGACACTCAGGGTCAGGGGAAAATCCAATATATATCTGGTGATATCTCGGGTGCTATTAGATACAGCGCAATAAACCGAAGTGAATTATCTGCAGGAGGCCCTGGCGCATGAATCTGGGCAGCGGGAACGACCTCGGACCACCAGGGGCCGAGAAAACCACAGTCTCATGGGACCGGACACTCAGGGTCAGGGGAAAATCCAATATATATCTGGTGATTTCTCGGGTGCTATTAGAGATAGCGCAATAAACCAAAGTGAATTATCTGCAGGAGGCCCTGGCGCATGCATATGTGCAGCGGGTACGACCTCGGACCACCACGGGCCGAGAAAACCACCGTCTCATGGGGCCGGACACTCAGGGTCAGGGAATAATCCAATATATATATCTGGTGATATCTCGGGTGCTATTACAGATAGCTTAAAAAATCAAAGTGCATTGTCTGTAGGAGGCCCTGGCGCATGCATATGTGCAGCGGGAACGACCTCGGACCACCACGGGCCGAGAAAACCGCCGTCTCATGGGGCCGGACACTCAGGGTCAGGGAATAATCCAATATATATCTGGTGATATCTCGGGTGCTATTACAGATAGCGCAATAAATCAAAGTGCATTGTCTGTAGGAGGCCCTGGCGCATGAATCTGGGCAGCGGGAACGACCTCGGACCACCAGCGACCGAGAAAACCACCGTCTCATGGGGCCGGACACTCAGGGTCATGGGAAAATCCAATATATATCTGGTGATATCTCGGGTGCTATTGGAGATAGCGCAATAAATCAAAGTGCATTGTCTGTAGGAGGCCCTTGCGCATGAATCTGTGCAGCAGGAACGACATCGGACCACCAGGGGCCGAGAAAACCACCGTCTCATGGGGCCGGACACTCAGGGTCAGGGGAAAATCCAATATATATCTGGTGATATCTCAGGTGCTATTACAGATAGCGCAATAAACCAAAGCGAATTATATGCAGGAGGCCCTGGCGCATGAATCTGAGCAGCGGGAACGACCTCGGACAACCAGGGGCCGAGAAAACCACCGACACATGGGGCCGGACACTCAGGGTCAGGGAAAAATCCAATATATATCCGGTGATACCTAGGGTGGTATTAGAGATAGCGCAATAAATCAAAGTGCATTGTCTGTAGGAGGCCCTAGCGCATGAATCTGGGCAGCGGGAACGACCTCGGACCACCAGGGGCCGAGAAAACCACCGTCTCATTGGGCCGGACACTCAGGGTCAGGGAAAAATCCAATATATATCTGGTGATATCTCGGCTGCTATTAGAGATAGCGCATTAAATCAAAGTGCATTGTCTGTAGGAGACCCTGGCGCATGAATCTGTGCAGCGGGAACGACCTCGGACCACCAGGGGCCGAGAAAACCACCGTCTCATAAGGCCGGACACTCACGGTCAGGGAAAAATCCAATATATATCTGGTGATACCTCAGGTGCTATTACCGATAGCGCCATAAATCAAAGTGCATTGTCTGCAGGAAGCCCTGGCGCATGTATCCGTGCAGCAGGAACGACCTCGGACCACCAGGGGCCGAGAAAATTACAGATATTCGGAATCCGTCACCCAAGGTCATGTAAAAATCCAGCATATATCTGGTGATATCTCGGGTGCTATTACAGATAGCGCAATAAACCAAAGTGCTTTGTCTGCTGGAGGCCCTGGCGCATGAATCTGTGCAGCGGCAACGACCTGGGACAACCAGGGGCCGAGAAAACCACAGACACATGGGGCCGGACATTCAGGGTCATGTAAAAATCCAGCATATATCTGGTGATATCTCGGGTGCTATTAGAGATAGCGCAATAGATCAAAGTGCATTGTCTGTAGGAGGCACTGGCGAATGAATCTGTGCAGCAGGAACGACCTCGGACCACCAGGGGCCGGGAAAACCACCGTCTCATGCGGCCGGACACTCAGGGTCAGGGAAAAATCAAATATATAACCGGTGATATCTCGGCTGCTATTAGAGATAGCGCAATAAATCAATGTGCATTGTCTGTAGGAGGCCCAGAGGGATGAATCTGGGCAGCGGGAACGACCTCGGACCACCAGGGGCCGAGAAAACCACCGTCACATGGGGCCGGACACTCAGGGTCAGGGAAAAATCCAATATATATCTGGTGATATCTCGGGTGCTATTAGAGATAGCGCAATAAACCAAAGTGAATTATCTGCAGGAGGCCCTGGCGCATGAATCTGTGCAGCGGGAACGACCTCGGACCACCAGTGGCCGAGAAAACCACCGTCTCATGGGGCCGGACACTCAGGGTCAGGGAAAAATCCAATATATATCTGGTGATATCTCGGGTGCTATTACAGATAGCACAATAAATGAAAGTGCATTGTCTGTAGGAGGCCCTGGCGCATGAATCTGTGCAGCGGGAACGACCTCGGACAACCAGGGGCCGAGAAAACCACCGTCACATGGGGCCGGGCACTCAGGGTCAGGGAAAAATCCAATATATATCTGGTGATATCTCAGGTTCTATTACAGATAGCGCGATAAATCAGAGTGCATTGTCTGTAGGAGGCCCTGGCGCATGAATCCGTGCAGCGGGAACGACCTCGGACCACCAGGGGCCGAGAAAATCACCGTCTCATGGGGCCGGACACTCAGGTTCAGGGCAAAATCCAATATATATCTCATGATATCTCGGGTGCTAGTACAGATAGCGCGATATATCAAAGTGCATTGCCTGCAGGAGGCCCTAGCGCATGAATCGGTGCAGCGAGATCGATATCGGACCACCAGGGGCCGAGAGAACCAACGACACATGGGTCCGGACACTCAGGGTCAGGGGAAAATCCAATATATATCTGGTGATATCTCGGGTGCTATTACAGATAGCGCAATAAATCAAAGTGCATTGTCTGTAGGAGGCCCAGGCGAATGAATCTAGCCAGCAGGAACGACCTCCGACCACCAGGGGCCGAGAAAATCACCTTCTCATGGAGCCGGGCACTCAGGGTCAGGGAAAAATCCAATATATATCTGGTGATATCTCGGGTGCTATTACAGATAGCGCAATAAATCAAAGTGCATTGTCTGTAGGAGGCCCAGGCGAATGAATCTGTGCAGCGGGAACGACCTCGGACCACCAGGGGCCGAGAAAACCACCGTCTCATGGGGCCGGACGCTCAGGGTCGGGGAAAAATCCAATATATATCTGGTGATATCTCGGATGCAATTAGAGATAGAGCGATTAATCAAGGTGAGTTATCTGCAAGAGGCCCTGGCGCATGCATATGTGCAGCGGGATCGACCTCGGACCACCAGGGGCCGAGGAAACCACCGACACATGGTGCCGCACACTCAGGGTCAGGGAAAAATCCAATATATATCTGGTGATATCTCGGGTGCTCTTACAGATAGCGCACTAAACCAAAGTGATTTATCTGCAGGGGGTCCTGGCGCATGAATCTGTGCAGCGGGACCGACCTCGGACCACCAGGGGCCGAGAAAACCACAGTCTCATGGGGCCGGACACTCTGGGTCAGGGGTAAATCCAATATATATCTTGTGATATCTCGGGTGCTATTAGACATACCGCAATAAGCCAAAGGGAATTATCTGCAGGAGGCCCTGGAGCATGCATCTCTGCAGCGGGAACGACCTAGGACCACCAGGGGCCGAGAAAACCACCGTCTCATGGGGCCGGACACTCAGGGTCAGGGAAAAATCCAATATATATCTGGTGATATCTCGGGTGCTATTACAGATAGCGCAATAAATCAAAGTGCATTGTCTGGAGGAGGCCCTGGCGCATGAATCTGGGCAGCGGGATCGACCTCGGACCACCAGGGGCCGAGAAAACCACAGTACCATGGGTCCGGACACTCAGGGTCAGGGGAATATCCAATATATATCTGGTGATATCTCGGGTGCTATTAGATACAGCGCAATAAACCGAAGTGAATTATCTGCAGGAGGCCCTGGCGCATGAATCTGAGCAGCGGGAACGACCTCGGACAACCAGGGGCCGAGAAAACCACAGTCTCATGGGACCGGACACTCAGGGTCAGGGGAAAATCCAATATATATCTGGTGATTTCTCGGGTGCTATTAGAGATAGCGCAATAAGCCAAAGTGAATTATCTGCAGGAGGCCCTGGCGCATGCATATGTGCAGCGGGTACGACCTCGGACCACCACGGGCCGAGAAAACCACCGTCTCATGGGGCCGGACACTCAGGGTCAGGGAATAATCCAATATATATATATCTGGTGATATCTCGGGTGCTATTACAGATAGCTTAATAAATCAAAGTGCATTGTCTGTAGGAGGCCCTGGCGCATGCATATGTGCAGCGGGAACGACCTCGGACCACCACGGGCCGAGAAAACCGCCGTCTCATGGGGCCGGACACTCAGGGTCAGGGAATAATCCAATATATATCTGGTGATATCTCGGGTGCTATTACAGATAGCGCAATAAATCAAAGTGCATTGTCTGTAGGAGGCCGTGGCGCATGAATCTGGCCAGCGGTAACGACATCGGACCACCAGCGGCCAAAAAAATTACAGATTTTCGGTATCCGTCACCCAAGGTCATGTAAAAATCCAGCATATATCTGGTGATATCTCGGGTGCTATTAGAGATAGCGCAATAAACCAAAGTGCATTGTCTGTAGGAGGCCGTGGCGTATGAATCTGGGCAGCGGGAACGACCTCGGACCACCAGGGGCCGAGAAAACCACCGTCTCATATGGCCGGACGCTCAGGGTCAGGGGATAATCCAATATATATCTGGTGATATCTCGGGTGCTATTAGATATAGCGCAATAAACCAAAGTGAATTATCTGCAGGAGGCCCTGGCGCATGAATCTGTGCAGCGGGAACGACCTCGGACCACCACGGGCCGAGAAAACCACCGTCTCATGGGGCCGGACACTCAGGGTCAGGGAATAATCCAATATATATCTGGTGATATCTCGGGTGCTATTAGAGATAGCGCAATAAACCAAAGTGCATTGTCTGTGGGAGGCCCAGGCGCATGAATCTGTGCAGCGGGAACGACCTCGGACCACCAGTGGCCGAGAAAACCACCGTCTCATGGGGCCGGACACTCAGGGTCGGGGAAAAATCCAATATATATCTGGTGATATCTCTTGTGCTATTACAGATAGCGCAATAAACCAAAGTGAATTATCTGCAGGAGGCCCTGGTGCATGAATCTGTGCAGCGGGAACGACCTCGGATCACCAGGGTCCGAGAAAACCAGCGTCTCACGGCTCCGGACACTCAGAGTCGGTTGAAAAATTCAATATATATCTGGTGATATCTCGGGTGCTATTAGAGATAACGCAATAAACCAATGTGAATTACCTGCAGGAGGCCCTGGCGCATGAATCTGTGCAGCGGGAACGACCTCGGACCACCAGGGGCCGAGAAAACCGCAGTCTCACGGGGCCGGACACTCAGGGTCATGGAAAAATCCAATATATATCTGGTGATATCTCGGGTGCTATTACAGATAGCGCACTAAATCAAAGTGCATTGTCTGTAGGAGGCCCAGGCGAATGAATCTGTGCAGCGGGAACGACCTCGGACCACCAGGGGCAGAGAAAACCACCGTCTCATGGGTCCGGACACTCAGTGTCAGGGGAAAATCCAATATATATCTGGTGATATCTCGGGTGCTATTACAGATAGCGCAATAAATCAAAGTGCATTCTCTGTAGGAGGCCCAGGCGAATGAATCTGGCCAGCAGGAACGACCTCGGACCACCAGGGGCCGAGAAAGTCACCGTCTCATGGAGTCGGACACTCAGGGTGAGGGAAAAATCCAATATATATCTGGTGATATCTCGGGTGCTATTACAGATAGCGCAATAAATCAAAGTGCATTGTCTGTAGGAGGCCCAGGCGAATGAATCTGTGCAGCGGTAACGACCTCGGACCACCAGGGGCCGAGAAAACCACCGTCTCATGGGTCCGGACACACAGGGTCAGGGGAAAATCCAGTATATATCTGGTGATATCTCGGGTGCTATTACAGATAGCGCAATAAATCAAAGTGCGTTGTCTGTAGGAGGCCCAGGCGAATGAATCTGGCCGGCAGGAACGACCTCCGACCACCAGGGGCCGAGAAAACCACCGTCTCATGGGTCCGGACACTCAGGGTCAGGGGAAAATCCAATATATATCTGGTGATATCTCTTGTGCTATTATAGATAGCGCAATAAACCAAAGTGCATTGTCTGTAGGAGGCCCAGGCGAATGAATCTGGCCAGCAGGAACGACCTCGGACCACCAGGGGCCGAGAAAACCGCAGTCTCACGGGGCCGGACACTCAGGGTCATGGAAAAATCCAATATATATCTGGTGATATCTCGGGTGCTATTAAAGATAGTGCAACGAATCGAAGTGCATTGTCTGTAGGAGGCCCTGGCGCATGAATCAGTGCAGCGGGAACGACCTCGGACCACCAGAGGCCGAGAAAACCACCCTCTCATTGGGCCGGACACTCAGGGTCGGGGAAAAATCCAATATGTATCTGGTGATATGTCGGGTGCTATTACAGATAGCGCAATAAACCAAAGTGAATTGTCTGCAGGAAACCCCGGCGCATGAATCTGTTCAGCGGGATATAACTCGGACCACGAGGGACCGAGAAAACCATCGACACATGGGGCCGGACTGTCAGGGTCAGGGAAAAATCCAATATATATCTGGTGATATCTCTTGTGCTATTACAGATAGCGCAATAAACCAAAGTGAATTATCTGCAGGAGGCCCTGGTGCATGAATCCGTGCAGCGGGAACGACCTCGGACCACCAGGGGCCGAGAAAACCACCGTCTCATGGGGCCGGACACTCAGGGTCACGGAAAAATCCAATATATATCTGGTGATATCTCGGGTGCTATTACAGATAGCACAATAAATCAAAGTGCATTGTCTGTAGGAGGCCCTGGCGCATGAATCTGTGCAGCTCGAACGACCTCGGACCACCAGGGGCCGAGAAAACCACAGTCTCATGGGGCCGGACACTCAGGGTCAGGGGAAAATTCAATATATGTCTGGTGATATCTCGGGTGCTATTAGAGATAGCGCAATAAATCAAAGTGCATTGTCTGTAGGAGGCACTGGCGAATGAATCTGTGCAGCAGGAACGACCTCGGACCACTAGGGGCCGAGAAAACCACCGTCTCATGGGACCGGACACTCAGGGTCAGGGGAAAATCCAATATATATCTGATGATATCTCTTGTGCTATTACAGATAGCGCAATAAACCAAAGTGCATTGTCTGTAGGAGGCCCAGGCGAATGAATCTGTGCCGTAGGAACGACCTCGGACCACCAGTGGCCGAGAAAATTACAGATATTCGGAATCCGTCACCCAAGGTCATGTAAAAATCCAGCAAATATCTGGTGATATCTCGGGTGCTATTAGAGATAGCGCAATAAACCAAAGTGAATTGTCTGCAGGAAACCCTGGCGCATGAATCTGTTCAGCGGGACCGAACTCGGACCACGAGGGACCGAGAAAACCATCGACACATGGGGCCGGACTGTCAGGGTCAGGGAAAAATCCGATATATAACTGGTGACATCTCTTGTGCTATTACAGATAGCGCAATAAACCAAAGTGAATTATCTGCAGGAGGCCCTGGTGCATGAATCTGTGCAGCGGGAACGACCTCGGATCACCAGGGTCCGAGAAAACCAGCGTCTCACGGCGCCGGACACTCAGGGTCGGTTGAAAAATTCAATATATATCTGGTGATATCTCGGGTGCTATTAGAGATAACGCAATAAACCAATGTGAATTACCTGCAGGAGGCCCTGGCGCATGAATCTGTGCAGCGGGAACGACCTCGGACCACCAGGGGCCGAGAAAACCGCAGTCTCACGGGGCCGGACACTCAGGGTCATGGAAAAATCCAATATATATCTGGTGATATCTCGGGTGCTATTAGATATAGCGCAATAAATCAAAGTGCATTGTCTGCCGGAGGCCCTGGCGCATGAATCTGTGCAGCGGGAACGACCTCGGACCACCAGAGGCCGAGAAAACCACCCTCTCATTGGGCCGGACACTCAGGGTCGGGGAAAAATCCAATATGTATCTGGTGATATCTCGGGTGCTATTACAGATAGCGCAATAAACCAAAGTGAATTGTCTGCAGGAAACCCTGGCGCATGAATCTGTTCAGCGGGATATAACTCGGACCACGAGGGACCGAGAAAACCATGGACACATGGGGCCGGACTGTCAGGGTCAGGGAAAAATCCAATATATATCTGGTGATATCTCTTGTGCTATTACAGATAGCGCAATAAACCAAAGTGAATTGTCTGCAGGAGGCCCTGGCGCATGTATCTGGCCAGCGGGAACGACCTCGGACCACCAGGGGCCGAGAAAACCACCGTCTCATGGGTCCGGACACTCAGGGTCAGGGGAAAATCCAATATATATCTGGTGATATCTCGGGTGCTATTACAGATAGCGCAATAAATCAAAGTGCATTGTCTGTAGGAGGCCCAGGCGAATGAATCTGGCCAGCAGGAACGACCTCGGACCACCAGGGGCCGAGAAAACCGCAGTCTCACGGGGCCGGACACTCAGGGTCATGGAAAAATCCAATATATATCTGGTGATATCTCGGGTGCTATTACAGATAGTGCAACGAATCGAAGTGCATTGTCTGTAGGAGGCCCTGGCGCATGAATCTGTGCAGCGGGAGCGACCTCGGACCACCAGAGGCCGAGAAAACCACCCTCTCATTGGGCCGGACACTCAGGGTCGGGGAAAAATCCAATATGTATCTGGTGATATGTCGGGTGCTATTACAGATAGCGCAATAAACCAAAGTGAATTGTCTGCAGGAAACCCCGGCGAATGAATCTGTTCAGCGGGATATAACTCGGACCACGAGGGACCGAGAAAACCATCGACACATGGGGCCGGACTGTCAGGGTCAGGGAAAAATCCAATATATATCTGGTGATATCTCTTGTGCTATTACAGATAGCGCAATAAACCAAAGTGAATTATCTGCAGGAGGCCCTGGTGCATGAATCCGTGCAGCGGGAACGACCTCGGACAACCAGTGGCCGAGAAAATCACCGTCTCATGGAGCCGGACACTCAGGGTCAGGGAAAAATCCAATATATATCTGGTGATATCTCGGGTGCTATTACAGATAGCGCAATAAACCAAAGTGCATTGTCTGTAGGAGGCCCAGGCGAATGAATCTGTGCCGTAGGAACGACCTCGGACCACCAGTGGCCGAGAAAATTACAGATATGCGGAATCCGTCACCCAAGGTCATGTAAAAATCCAGCAAATATCTGGTGATATCTCGGGTGCTATTAGAGATAGCGCAATAAACCAAAGTGAATTGTCTGCAGGAAACCCTGACGCATGAATGTGTTCAGCGGGATCGAACTCGGACCACGAGGGACCGAGAAAACCATCGACACATGGGGCCGGACTGTCAGGGTCAGGGAAAAATCCGATATATATCTGGTGACATCTCTTGTGCTATTACAGATAGCGCAATAAACCAAAGTGAATTATCTGCAGGAGGCCCTGGTGCATGAATCTGTGCAGCGGGAACGACCTCGGATCACCAGGGTCCGAGAAAACCAGCGTCTCACGGCGCCGGACACTCAGGGTCGGTTGAAAAATTCAATATATATCTGGTGATATCTCGGGTGCTATTAGAGATAACGCAATAAACCAATGTGAATTACCTGCAGGAGGCCCTGGCGCATGAATCTGTGCAGCGGGAACGACCTCGGACCACCAGGGGCCGAGAAAACCGCAGTCTCACGGGGCCGGACACTCAGGGTCATGGAAAAATCCAATATATATCTGGTGATATCTCGGGTGCTATTAGATATAGCGCAATAAATCAAAGTGCATTGTCTGCAGGAGGCCCTGGCGCATGAATCTGTGCAGCGGGAACGACCTCGGACCACCAGAGGCCGAGAAAACCACCCTCTCATTGGGCCGGACACTCAGGGTCGGGGAAAAATCCAATATGTATCTGGTGATATCTCGGGTGCTATTACAGATAGCGCAATAAACCAAAGTGCATTGTCTGTAGGAGGCACTGCCGAATGAATCTGTGCCGCAGGAACGCCCTCGGACAACCAGTGGCCGAGAAAATCACCGTCTCATGGAGCCGGACACTCAGGGTCAGGGAAAAATCCAATATATATCTGGTGATATCTCGGGTGCTATTACAGATAGCGCAATAAACCAAAGTGCATTGTCTGTAGGAGGCCCAGGCGAATGAATCTGTGCCGTAGGAACGACCTCGGACCACCAGTGGCCGAGAAAATTACAGATATTCGGAATCCGTCACCCAAGGTCATGTAAAAATCCAGCAAATATCTGGTGATATCTCGGGTGCTATTAGAGATAGCGCAATAAACCAAAGTGAATTGTCTGCAGGAAACCCTGGCGCATGAATCTGTTCAGCAGGATCGAACTCGGACCACGAGGGACCGAGAAAACCATCGACACATGGGGCCGGACTGTCAGTGTCAGGGAAAAATCCGATATATATCTGGTGATATCTCTTCTGCTATTACAGATAGCGCAATAAACCAAAGTGAATTATCTGCAGGAGGCCCTGGTGCATGAATCTGTGCAGCGGGAACGACCTCGGATCACCAGGGTCCGAGAAAACCAGCGTCTCACGGCGCCGGACACTCAGGGTCGGTTGAAAAATTCAATATATATCTGGTGATATCTCGGGTGCTATTAGAGATAACGCAATAAACCAATGTGAATTACCTGCAGGAGGCCCTGGCGCATGAATCTGTGCAGCGGGAACGACCTCGGACCACCAGGGGCCGAGAAAACCGCAGTCTCACGGGGCCGGACACTCAGGGTCATGGAAAAATCCAATATATATCTGGTGATATCTCGGGTGCTATTACAGATAGCGCAATAAATCAAAGTGCATTGTCTGTAGGAGGCCCAGGCGAATGAATCTGTGCAGCGGGAACGACCTCGGACCACCAGGGGCAGAGAAAACCACCGTCTCATGGGTCCGGACACTCAGTGTCAGGGGAAAATCCAATATATATCTGGTGATATCTCGGGTGCTATTACAGATAGCGCAATAAATCAAAGTGCATTCTCTGTAGGAGGCCCAGGCGAATGAATCTGGCCAGCAGGAACGACCTCGGACCACCAGGGGCCGAGAAAGTCACCGTCTCATGGAGTCGGACACTCAGGGTGAGGGAAAAATCCAATATATATCTGGTGATATCTCGGGTGCTATTACAGATAGCGCAATAAATCAAAGTGCATTGTCTGTAGGAGGCCCAGGCGAATGAATCTGTGCAGCGGGAACGACCTCGGACCACCAGGGGCCGAGAAAACCACCGTCTCATGGGTCCGGACACACAGGGTCAGGGGAAAATCCAGTATATATCTGGTGATATCTCGGGTGCTATTACAGATAGCGCAATAAATCAAAGTGCGTTGTCTGTAGGAGGCCCAGGCGAATGAATCTGGCCGGCAGGAACGACCTCCGACCACCAGGGGCCGAGAAAACCACCGTCTCATGGGTCCGGACAATCAGGGTCAGGGGAAAATCCAATATATATCTGGTGATATCTCGGGTGCTATTACAGATAGTGCAACGAATCAAAGTGCATTGTCTGTAGGAGGCCCTGGCGCATGAATCTGTGCAGCGGGAACGACCTCGGACCACCAGGGGCCGAGAAAACCACCGTCTCATGGGGCCGGACGCTCAGGGTCCGGGAAAAATCCAATATATATCTGGTGATATCTCGGGTGCTATTAGAGATAGCGCAATAAATCAAAGTGCATTGCCTGTAGGAGGCCCAGGCGAATGAATCTGGCCGGCAGGAACGACCTCCGACCACCAGGGGCCGAGAAAACCACCGTCTCATGGGCCCGGACACTCAGGGTCAGGTGAAAATCCAATATATATCTGATGATATCTCTTGTGCTATTACAGATAGCGCAATAAACCAAAGTGCATTGTCTGTAGGAGGCCCTGGCGCATGTATCTGGCCAGCGGGAACGACCTCGGACCACCAGGGGCCGAGAAAACCACCGTCTCATGGGTCCGGACACTCAGGGTCAGGGGAAAATCCAATATATATCTGGTGATATCTCGGGTGCTATTACAGATAGCGCAATAAACCAAAGTGAATTGTCTGCAGGAAACCCTGGCGCATGAATCTGTTCAGCGGGATATAACTCGGACCACGAGGGACCGAGAAAACCATCGACACATGGGGCCGGACTGTCAGGGTCAGGGAAAAATCCAATATATATCTGGTGATATCTCTTGTGCTATTACAGATAGCGCAATAAACCAAAGTGGATTATCTGCAGGAGGCCCTGGCGCATGAATCTGTGCAGCAGGAACGACCTCGGACCACCAGGGGCCGAGAAAACCACCGTCTCATGGGTCCGGACACTCAGGGTCAGGGGAAAATCCAATATATATCTGGTGATATCTCGGGTGCTATTACAGATAGCGCAATAAATCAAAGTGCATTGTCTGTAGGAGGCCCAAGCGAATGAATCTGGCCAGCAGGAACGACCTCGGACCACCAGGGGCCGAGAAAGTCACCGTCTCATGGAGTCGGACACTCAGGGTGAGGTAAAAATCCAATATATATCTGGTGATATCTCGGGTGCTATTACAGATAGCGCAATAAATCAAAGTGCATTGTCTGTAGGAGGCCCAGGCGAATGAATCTGTGCAGCGGGAACGACCTCGGACCACCAGGGGCCGAGAAAACCACCGTCTCATGGGTCCGGACACACAGGGTCAGGGGAAAATCCAGTATATATCTGGTGATATCTCGGGTGCTATTACAGATAGCGCAATAAATCAAAGTGCGTTGTCTGTAGGAGGCCCAGGCGAATGAATCTGGCCGGCAGGAACGACCTCCGACCACCAGGGGCCGAGAAAACCACCGTCTCATGGGTCCGGACAATCAGGGTCAGGGGAAAATCCAATATATATCTGGTGATATCTCGGGTGCTATTACAGATAGTGCAACGAATCAAAGTGCATTGTCTGTACGAGGTCCTGACGCATGAATCTGTGCAGCGGGAACGACCTCGGACCACCAGGGGCCGAGAAAACCACCGTCTCATGGGGCCGGACAATCAGGGTCATGTAAGAATCCAGCATATATCTGGTGATATGTCGGGTGCTATTAGAGATAGCGCAATAAACCAAAGTGAATTATCTGCAGGAGGCCCTGGCGCATGAATCTGTGCAGCGGGAACGACCTCGGACCACCAGGGGCCGAGAAAACCACCGTCTCATGGGGCCGGACAATCAGGGTCATGTAAGAATCCAGCATATATCTGGTGATATGTCGGGTGCTATTAGAGATAGCGCAATAAACCAAAGTGAATTATCTGCAAGAGGCCCTGGCGCATGAATCTGTGCAGCGGGAACGACCTCGGACCACCAGGGGCCGAGAAAACCACCGTCTCACGGGGCCGGACATTCAGTGTCAGGGAAAAATCCAATATATATCTGGTGATATCTCGGGTGCTATTAGAGATAGCTCAATAAATCAAAGTGAATTATCTGCAGGGGACCCTGGCGCATGAATCTGTGCAGCGGGAACGACCTCGGACCACCAGGGGCCGAGAAAACCACCGTCTCATGGGGCCGGACACTCAGGGTCATGTAAGAATCCAGCATATATCTGGTGATATGTCGGGTGCTGTTAGAGATAGCGCAATAAACCAAAGTGAATTATCTGCAAGAGGCCCTGGCGCATGAATCTGTGCAGCGGGAACGACCTCGGACCACCAGGGGCCGAGAAAACCACCGTCTCATGTGGCCGGACATTCAGTGTCAGGGAAAAATCCAATATATATCTGGTGATATCTCGGGTGCTATTACAGATAGCGCAATAAATCAAAGTGCATTGTCTGTAGGAGGCCCTGGCGCATGAATCTGGCCAGCGGGAACGACCTCGGACCACCAGGGGCCGAGAAAACCACCGTCTCATGGGGCCGGACACTCAGGGTCAGGGGAAAATCCAAAATGTATCTGGTGATATCTCGGGTGCTATTACAGATAGCGCAATAAACCAAAGTGCATTGTCTGTAGGAGGCCCTGGCGCATGCATCTGTGCAGCGGGAACGACCTCCGACCACCAGGGGCCGACACAACCACCGTCTCATGGGGCCGGACACTCAGGGTCAGGGGAAAATCCAATATATTTCTGGTGATATCTCGGGTGCTCTTACATACAGCGCAGTAAATCAAAGTGCATTGTCTGAAGGAGGCCCTGGGGCATGAATCTGTGCAGCGGGATCGACCTCGGACTACCAGGAGCCGAGAAAACCACCGACACATGGGGCCGGACATTCAGTGTCAGGGAAAAATCCAATATATATCTGGTGATATCTCGGGTGCTATTACAGATAGCGCAATAAATCAAAGTGCATTGTCTGTAGGAGGCCCTGGCGCATGAATCTGGCCAGCGGGAACGACCTCGGACCACCAGGGGCCGAGAAAACCACCGTCTCATGGGGCCGGACATTCAGTGTCAGGGAAAAATCCAATATATATCTGGTGATATCTCGGGTGCTATTAGAGATAGGGCAAGAAACCAAAGTGAATTATCTGCAGGAGGCCCTAGCGCATGAATCTGGCCAGCGGGAACGACCTCGGACCACCAGGGGCCGCGAAAACCAGTCTCACGGGGCCGAGAACTCAGGGTCAGGCAGAAATCCAATATATATCTGGTGATATCTCGGGTGCTATTACAGATAGCGCAATAAACCAAAGTGCTTTGTCTGCGGGAGGCCCTGGCGCATGAAACTGTGCAGCGGGAACGACCTCGGACCACCAGGGGCCGAGAAAACCACAGTCTTATAGAGCCGGACACTCAGGGTCAGGGGAAAATCCAATATATATCTGGTGATATCTCGGGTGCTCTTACAGACAGCGCAATAAATCAAAGTGCATTGTCTGTAGGAGGCCCTGGCGCATGAATCTGGCCAGCGGGAACGACCTCGGACCACCAGGGGCCGAGAAAACCACCGTCTCATGGGGCCGGACATTCAGTGTCAGGGAAAAATCCAATATATATCTGGTGATATCTCGGGTGCTATTAGAGATAGGGCAAGAAACCAAAGTGAATTATCTGCAGGAGGCCCTAGCGCATGAATCTGGCCAGCGGGAACGACCTCGGACCACCAGGGGCCGCGAAAACCAGTCTCACGGGGCCGAGAACTCAGGGTCAGGCAGAAATCCAATATATATCTGGTGATATCTCGGGTGCTATTACAGATAGCGCAATAAACCAAAGTGCTTTGTCTGCGGGAGGCCCTGGCGCATGAAACTGTGCAGCGGGAACGACCTCGGACCACCAGGGGCCGAGAAAACCACCGTCTCATGGGGCCGGACATTCAGTGTCAGGGAAAACTCCAATATATATCTGGTGATATCTCGGGTGCTATTACAGGTAGCGCAATAAATCAAAGTGCATTGTCTGTAGGAGGCCCTGGCGCATGAATCTGGCCAGCGGGAACGACCTCGGACCACCAGGGGCCGAGAAAACCACCGTCTCATGGGGCCGGACACTCAGTGTCAGGGAAAAATCCGATATATATCTGGTGATATCTCGGGTGCTATTACAGATAGCCCAATAAATCAATGTGCATTTTCTGCAGGAGGCTCTGGCGCATGAATCAGTGCAGCGGGAACGACCTCGGACCACCAGGGGCCGAGAAAACCACAGTCTCATGGGGCCGGACACTCAGGGTCATGTATAAATCCAGCATATATCTGGTGATATCTCGGGTGCTATTACAGATAGCGCAATAAACCAAAGTGCATTGTCTGTAGAAGGCCCTGGCGCATGAATCAGTGCAGCGGGAACGACCTCGGACCATCAGGGGCCGAGAAAACCACAGTCTCATGGGGCCGGACACTCAGGGTCATGTATAAATCCAGCATATATCTGGTGATATCTCGGGTGCTATTACAGATAGAGCAATAAACCAAAGTGCATAGTCTGTAGAAGGCCCTGGCGTATGAATCTGTGCAGCGGGAACGACCTCGGGCCACCAGGGGCCTAGAAAACCACCTTCTCATGGGGCCGGACACTCACGGTCAGGGGAAAATCCAATATATATCTGGTGATATCTCGGGTGCTCTTACAGACAGCGCAGTAAATCAAAGTGCATTGTCTGAAGGAGGCCCTGGGGCATGAATCTGTGCAGCGCGATCGACCTCGGACTACCAGGAGCCGAGAAAACCACCGACACATGGGGCCGGACACTCAGGATCGGGGAAAAATTCAATATATATCTGGTGATATGTCGGGTGCTATTAGAGATAGCGCAATAAACCAAAGTGAATTATCTGCAAGAGGCCCTGGCGCATGAATCTGTGCAGCGGGAACGACCTCGGACCACCAGGGGCCGAGAAAACCACCGTCTCATGGGGCCGGACATTCAGTGTCAGGGAAAAATCCAATATATATCTGGTGATATCTCGGGTGCTATTAGAGATAGCTCAATAAATCAAAGTGAATTATCTGCAGGGGACCCTGGCGCATGAATCTGTGCAGCGGGAACGACCTCGGACCACCAGGGGCCGAGAAAACCACCGTCTCATGGGGCCGGACACTCAGGGTCATGTAAGAATCCAGCATATATCTGGTGATATGTCGGGTGCTATTAGAGATAGCGCAATAAACCAAAGTGAATTATCTGCAAGAGGCCCTGGCGCATGAATCTGTGCAGCGGGAACGACCTCGGACCACCAGGGGCCGAGAAAACCACCGTCTCATGTGGCCGGACATTCAGTGTCAGGGAAAAATCCAATATATATCTGGTGATATCTCGGGTGCTATTACAGATAGCACAATAAATCAAAGTGCATTGTCTGTAGGAGGCCCTGGCGCATGAATCTGGCCAGCGGGAACGACCTCGGACCACCAGGGGCCGAGAAAACCACCGTCTCATGGGGCCGGACACTCAGGGTAAGGGGAAAAGCCAATAAATATCTGGTGATATCTCGGGTGCTATTAGAGATAGCGCAATAAACCAAAGTGAATTATCTGCAGGAGGCCCTGGCGCATCCTTCTGTGCAGCGGGAACGACGTCGGACCACCAGGGGCCGAGAAAACAACCGTCTCATGGGGCCGGACACTCAGGGTCTGGGAAAAATCCAATATATATCTGGTGATATCTTGGATGCTGTTAGAGATAGCGCAATAAACCAAAGTGAATTATCTGCAGGAAGCCCTGGCGCATGAATCTGGCCAGCGGGAACGACCTCGGACCACCAGGGGCCGAGAAAACCACAGTCTGATGGGGCCGGACACTCAGGGTCTGGGGAAAATTCAATATATATCTGGTGATATCTCGGGTGCTACTAGAGATAGCGCAAGAAACCAATGTGAATTATCTGCAGGAGGCTCTGGCGCATGAATCTGTGCAGCGGGAACTACCTCGGACCACCAGGGGCCGAGAAAACCACCGTCTCATGGGGCCGGACACTCAGGGTCATGTAATAATGTAGCATATATCTGGTGATATGTCGGGTGCTATTAGAGATAGCGCAATAAACCAAAGTGAATTATCTGCAAGAGGCCCTGGCGCATGAATCTGTGCAGCGGGAACGACCTTGGACCACCAGGGGCCGAGAAAACCACCGTCTCATGGGGCCGGACACTCAGGGTCAGGGAAAAATCCAAAATGTATCTGGTGATATCTCGGGTGCTATTACAGATAGCGCAATAAACCAAAGTGCATTGTCTGTAGGAGGCCCTGGCGCATGCATCTGTGCAGCGGGAACGACCTCCGACCACCAGGGGCCGACACAACCACCGTCTCATGGGGCCGGACACTCAGTGTCTGGGAAAAATCCGATATATATCTGGTGATATCTCGGGTGCTATTACAGATAGCCCAATAAATCAATGTGCATTTTCTGTAGGAGGCCCTGGCGCATGAATCAGTGCAGCGGGAACGACCTCGGACCACCAGGGGCCGAGAAAACCACAGTCTCATGGGGCCGGACACTCAGGGTCATGTATAAATCCAGCATATATCTGGTGATATCTCGGGTGCTATTACAGATAGCGCAATAAACCAAAGTGCATTGTCTGTAGAAGGCCCTGGCGCATGAATCTGTGCAGCGGGAACGACCTCGGACAACCAGGGGCCGAGAAAACCACAGTCTCATGGGGCCGGACACTCAGGGTCTGGGGAAAATTCAATATATATCTGGTGATATCTCGGGTGCTACTAGAGATAGCGCAAGAAACCAAAGTGAATTATCTGCAGGAGGCTCTGGCGCATGAATCTGTGCAGCAGGAACGACCTCGCACTACCAGGGGCCGAGAAAACAACCGTCTCATGGGGCCGGACACTCAGGGTCAGGGAAAAATCCAATATATATCTGGTGATATCTCGGGTGCTATTAGAGGTAGCGAAATAAATCAAAGTGAATTATCTGTAGGAGGCCCTGGCGTATGAATCTGTGCAGCGGGAACGACCTCGGGCCACCAGGGGCCGAGAAAACCACCTTCTCATGGGGCCGGACACTCAGGGTCAGGGGAAAATCCAATATATATCTGGTGATATCTCGGGTGCTCTTATAGACAGCGCAGTAAATCAAAGTGCATTGTCTGAAGGAGGCCCTGGGGCATGAATCTGTGCAGCGCGATCGACCTCGGACTACCAGGAGCCGAGAAAACCACCGACACATGGGGCCGGACACTCAGGATCGGGGAAAAATTCAATATATATCTGGTGATATGTCGGGTGCTATTAGAGGTAGCGAAATAAATCAAAGTGAATTATCTGCCGGAGGCCCCGGGGCATGAATCTGTGCAGCGGGAACGACCTCGGACCACCAGGGGCCGAGAAAACCACCGTCTCATGAAGTCCGACTGTCAGGGTCAGGGAAAAATCCAATATATATCTGGTGATATCTCGGGTGCTATTAGAGATAGCACAATAAATCATAGTGCATTGTCTGCAGGAGGCCCTAGCGCATAAATCTGTGCAGCGGGATCGACCTCGGACCACCAGGGGCCGAGAAAATCACCGTCTCATGGGGAGGGACACTCAGGGTCATGTAGGAATCCAGCATATATCTGGTGATATGTCGGGTGCTATTAGAGATAGCGCAATAAACCAAAGTGAATTATCTGCAAGAGGCCCTGGCGCATGAATCTGTGCAGCGGGAACGACCTCGGACCACCAGGGGCCGAGAAAACCACCGTCTCATGGGGCCGGACATTCAGGTCAGGGAAAAATCCAATATATATCTGGTGATATCTCGGGTGCTATTACAGATAGCGCAATAAATCAAAGTGCATTGTCTGTAGGAGGCCCTGGCGCATGAATCTGTGCAGCGGGGACGACCTCGGACCACCAGGGGCCGAGACAACCACCGTCACATGGGGCCGGACACTCATGGTCAAGGAAAAATCCAATTTGTATCTGGTGATATCTCGGGTGCTATTACAGATAGCGCAATAAACCATAGTGCATTGTCTGTAGGAGGCCCTGGCGCATGAATCTGGCCAGCGGGAACCACCTCGGACCACCAGGGGCCGAGAGAACCACGGTCTCATGGGGCCGGACACTCAGGGTCGGGGGAAAAGCCAATAAATATCTGGTGATATCTCGGGTGCTATTAGAGATAGCGCAATAAACAAAAGTGAATTATCTGCAGGAGGCCCTGGCGCATGCATCTGTGCAGCGGGAACGACGTCGGACCACCAGGGACCGGGAAAACAACCGTCTCATGGGGCCGGACACTCAGGGTCAGGGTAAAATCCAATATATATCTGGTGATATCTCGGGTGCTATTAGAGATAGCTCAATAAATCAAAGTGCATTGTCTGTAGGAGGCCCTGGCGCATGAATCTGGACAGCGGGAACGACCTCGGACCACCAGGGGCCGAGAAAACCACCGTCTCATGGGGCCGGACACTCAGGGTCATGTAAGAATCCAGCATATATCTGGTGATATGTCGGGTGCTATTAGAGATAGCGCAATACACCAAAGTGAATTATCTGCAAGAGGCCCTGGCGCATGAATCTGTGCAGCGGGAACGACCTCGGACCACCTGGGGCCGTGAAAACCACCGTCTCATGGGGCCGGACATTCAGTGTCAGGGAAAAATCCAATATATATCTGGTGATATCTCGGGTGCTATTACAGATAGCGCAATAAATCAAAGTGCATTGTCTGTAGGAGGCCCTGGCGCATGAATCTGGCCAGCGGGAACGACCTCGGACCACCAGGGGCCGAGAAAACCACCGTCTCAAGGGGCCGGACACTCAGGGTCAGGGGAAAAGCCAATAAATATCTGATGATATCTCGGGTGCTATTAGAGATAGCGCTATAAACCAAAGTGAATTCTCTGCAGGAGGCCCTGGCGCATGAATCTGTGCAGCAGGAACGACCTCGGACCACCAGGGGCCGAGACAACCACCGTCTCATGGGGCCGGACACTCAGGGTCAGGGAAAAATCCAATATGTATCTGGTGATATCTCGGGTGCTATTGCAGATAGCGCAATAAACCAAAGTGCATTGTGTGTAGGAGGCCCTGGCGCATGAATCTGGCCAGCGGGAACCACCTCGGACCACCAGGGGCCGAGAGAACCACCGTCTCATGGGGCCGGACACTCAGGGTCAGGGGAAAAGCCAATAAATATCTGGTGATATCTCGGGTGCTATTAGAGATAGCTTAATAAACCAAAGTGAATTATCTGCAGGAGGCCCTGGCGCATGCATCTGTGCAGCGGGAACGACGTCGGACCACCAGGGGCCGAGAAAACAACCGTCTCATGGGGCCGGACACTCAGGGTCAGGGTAAAATCCAATATATATCTGGTGATATCTTGGGTGCTGTTAGAGATAGCGCAATAAACCAAAGTGAATTATCTGCAGGAGGCCCTGGCGCATGCACCTGTGCAGCGGGAACGACCTCCGACCACCAGGGGCCGACACAACCACCGTCGCATGGGGCCGGACACTCAGGGTCAGGGAAAAATCCGATATATATCTGGTGATATCTCGGGTGCTATTACAGATAGCCCAATAAATCAATGTGCATTTTCTGTAGGAGGCCCAGGCGCATAAATCTGTACAGCGGGATCGACCTCGGACCACCAGGGGCCGAGAAAACCACCGTCTCATGAAGTCCGACTGTCAGGGTCAGGGAAAAATCCAATATATATCTGGTGATATCTCGGGTGCTATTAGAGATAGCGCAATAAATCATAGTGCATTGTCTGCAGGAGGCCCTAGCGCATGAATCTGTGCTGCGGGATCGACCTCGGACCACCAGGGGCCGAGAAAATCACCGTCTCATGGGGCCGGACTGTCAGGGTCAGGGAAAAATCCAATATATATCGGGTGATATCTCGGGTGCTATTAGAGATAGCTCAATAAATCAAAGTGAATTATCTGCAGGGGACCCTGGCGCATGAATCTGTGCAGCGGGAACGACCTCGGACCACCAGGGGCCGAGAAAACCACCGTCTCATGGGGCCGGACAATCAGGGTCATGTAAGAATCCAGCATATATCTGGTGATATGTCGGGTGCTATTAGAGATAGCGCAATAAACCAAAGTGAATTATCTGCAGGAGGCCCTGGCGCATGAATCTGTGCAGCGGGAACGACCTCGGACCACCAGGGGCCGAGAAAACCACCGTCTCATGGGGCCGGACAATCAGGGTCATGTAAGAATCCAGCATATATCTGGTGATATGTCGGGTGCTATTAGAGATAGCGCAATAAACCAAAGTGAATTATCTGCAAGAGGCCCTGGCGCATGAATCTGTGCAGCGGGAACGACCTCGGACCACCAGGGGCCGAGAAAACCACCGTCTCACGGGGCCGGACATTCAGTGTCAGGGAAAAATCCAATATATATCTGGTGATATCTCGGGTGCTATTAGAGATAGCTCAATAAATCAAAGTGAATTATCTGCAGGGGACCCTGGCGCATGAATCTGTGCAGCGGGAACGACCTCGGACCACCAGGGGCCGAGAAAACCACCGTCTCATGGGGCCGGACACTCAGGGTCATGTAAGAATCCAGCATATATCTGGTGATATGTCGGGTGCTGTTAGAGATAGCGCAATAAACCAAAGTGAATTATCTGCAAGAGGCCCTGGCGCATGAATCTGTGCAGCGGGAACGACCTCGGACCACCAGGGGCCGAGAAAACCACCGTCTCATGTGGCCGGACATTCAGTGTCAGGGAAAAATCCAATATATATCTGGTGATATCTCGGGTGCTATTACAGATAGCGCAATAAATCAAAGTGCATTGTCTGTAGGAGGCCCTGGCGCATGAATCTGGCCAGCGGGAACGACCTCGGACCACCAGGGGCCGAGAAAACCACCGTCTCATGGGGCCGGACACTCAGGGTCAGGGGAAAATCCAAAATGTATCTGGTGATATCTCGGGTGCTATTACAGATAGCGCAATAAACCAAAGTGCATTGTCTGTAGGAGGCCCTGGCGCATGCATCTGTGCAGCGGGAACGACCTCCGACCACCAGGGGCCGACACAACCACCGTCTCATGGGGCCGGACACTCAGGGTCAGGGGAAAATCCAATATATTTCTGGTGATATCTCGGCTGCTCTTACATACAGCGCAGTAAATCAAAGTGCATTGTCTGAAGGAGGCCCTGGGGCATGAATCTGTGCAGCGGGATCGACCTCGGACTACCAGGAGCCGAGAAAACCACCGACACATGGGGCCGGACATTCAGTGTCAGGGAAAAATCCAATATATATCTGGTGATATCTCGGGTGCTATTACAGATAGCGCAATAAATCAAAGTGCATTGTCTGTAGGAGGCCCTGGCGCATGAATCTGGCCAGCGGGAACGACCTCGGACCACCAGGGGCCGAGAAAACCACCGTCTCATGGGGCCGGACATTCAGTGTCAGGGAAAAATCCAATATATATCTGGTGATATCTCGGGTGCTATTAGAGATAGGGCAAGAAACCAAAGTGAATTATCTGCAGGAGGCCCTAGCGCATGAATCTGGCCAGCGGGAACGACCTCGGACCACCAGGGGCCGCGAAAACCAGTCTCACGGGGCCGAGAACTCAGGGTCAGGCAGAAATCCAATATATATCTGGTGATATCTCGGGTGCTATTACAGATAGCGCAATAAACCAAAGTGCTTTGTCTGCGGGAGGCCCTGGCGCATGAAACTGTGCAGCGGGAACGACCTCGGACCACCAGGGGCCGAGAAAACCACAGTCTTATAGAGCCGGACACTCAGGGTCAGGGGAAAATCCAATATATATCTGGTGATATCTCGGGTGCTCTTACAGACAGCGCAATAAATCAAAGTGCATTGTCTGTAGGAGGCCCTGGCGCATGAATCTGGCCAGCGGGAACGACCTCGGACCACCAGGGGCCGAGAAAACCACCGTCTCATGGGGCCGGACATTCAGTGTCAGGGAAAAATCCAATATATATCTGGTGATATCTCGGGTGCTATTAGAGATAGGGCAAGAAACCAAAGTGAATTATCTGCAGGAGGCCCTAGCGCATGAATCTGGCCAGCGGGAACGACCTCGGACCACCAGGGGCCGCGAAAACCAGTCTCACGGGGCCGAGAACTCAGGGTCAGGCAGAAATCCAATATATATCTGGTGATATCTCGGGTGCTATTACAGATAGCGCAATAAACCAAAGTGCTTTGTCTGCGGGAGGCCCTGGCGCATGAAACTGTGCAGCGGGAACGACCTCGGACCACCAGGGGCCGAGAAAACCACCGTCTCATGGGGCCGGACATTCAGTGTCAGGGAAAACTCCAATATATATCTGGTGATATCTCGGGTGCTATTACAGGTAGCGCAATAAATCAAAGTGCATTGTCTGTAGGAGGCCCTGGCGCATGAATCTGGCCAGCGGGAACGACCTCGGACCACCAGGGGCCGAGAAAACCACCGTCTCATGGGGCCGGACACTCAGTGTCAGGGAAAAATCCGATATATATCTGGTGATATCTCGGGTGCTATTACAGATAGCCCAATAAATCAATGTGCATTTTCTGCAGGAGGCTCTGGCGCATGAATCAGTGCAGCGGGAACGACCTCGGACCACCAGGGGCCGAGAAAACCACAGTCTCATGGGGCCGGACACTCAGGGTCATGTATAAATCCAGCATATATCTGGTGATATCTCGGGTGCTATTACAGATAGCGCAATAAACCAAAGTGCATTGTCTGTAGAAGGCCCTGGCGCATGAATCAGTGCAGCGGGAACGACCTCGGACCATCAGGGGCCGAGAAAACCACAGTCTCATGGGGCCGGACACTCAGGGTCATGTATAAATCCAGCATATATCTGGTGATATCTCGGGTGCTATTACAGATAGCGCAATAAACCAAAGTGCATTGTCTGTAGAAGGCCCTGGCGTATGAATCTGTGCAGCGGGAACGACCTCGGGCCACCAGGGGCCTAGAAAACCACCTTCTCATGGGGCCGGACACTCACGGTCAGGGGAAAATCCAATATATATCTGGTGATATCTCGGGTGCTCTTACAGACAGCGCAGTAAATCAAAGTGCATTGTCTGAAGGAGGCCCTGGGGCATGAATCTGTGCAGCGCGATCGACCTCGGACTACCAGGAGCCGAGAAAACCACCGACACATGGGGCCGGACACTCAGGATCGGGGAAAAATTCAATATATATCTGGTGATATGTCGGGTGCTATTAGAGATAGCGCAATAAACCAAAGTGAATTATCTGCAAGAGGCCCTGGCGCATGAATCTGTGCAGCGGGAACGACCTCGGACCACCAGGGGCCGAGAAAACCACCGTCTCATGGGGCCGGACATTCAGTGTCAGGGAAAAATCCAATATATATCTGGTGATATCTCGGGTGCTATTAGAGATAGCTCAATAAATCAAAGTGAATTATCTGCAGGGGACCCTGGCGCATGAATCTGTGCAGCGGGAACGACCTCGGACCACCAGGGGCCGAGAAAACCACCGTCTCATGGGGCCGGACACTCAGGGTCATGTAAGAATCCAGCATATATCTGGTGATATGTCGGGTGCTATTAGAGATAGCGCAATAAACCAAAGTGAATTATCTGCAAGAGGCCCTGGCGCATGAATCTGTGCAGCGGGAACGACCTCGGACCACCAGGGGCCGAGAAAACCACCGTCTCATGTGGCCGGACTGTCATGGTCAGGGAAAAACCCAATATATATCTGGTGATATCTCGGGTGCTATTAGAGATAGCGCAATAAACCAACGTGGATTGTCTGTAGGAGGCCCTGGCGCATGAATCTGCCCAGCGGAAACGACCTCGGACAACCAGGGGCCGAGAAAACCACCGACACATGGGGCCGGACACTCAGGGTCAGGGGAAAAGCCAATAAATATCTGGTGATATCTCGGGTGCTGTTAGAGATAGCGCAATAAACCAAAGTGAATTATCTGCAGGAGGCCCTGGCGCATGCATCTGTGCAGCGGGAACGACCTCCGACCACCAGGGGCCGACACAACCACCGTCTCATGGGGCCGGACACTCAGGGTCTGGGGAAAATTCAATATATATCTGGTGATATCTCGGGTGCTACTAGAGATAGCGCAAGAAACCAAAGTGAATTATCTGCAGGAGGCTCTGGCGCATGAATCTGTGCAGCGGGAACGACCTCGGACCACCAGGGGCCGAGAAAACCACCGTCTCATGGGGCCGGACACTCAGGGTCAGGGAAAAATCCAATATATATCTGGTGATATCTCGGGTGCTATTACAGATAGCCCAATAAATCAATGTGCATTGTCTGTATGAGGCCCTGGCGCATGAATCTGTGCAGCGGGAACGACCTCGGACCACCAGGGGCCGAGAAAACCACAGTCCCATGGGGCCGGACACTCAGGGTCTGGGGAAAATTCAATATATATCTGGTGATATCTCGGGTGCTATTAGAGATAGCGCAATACACCAAAGTGAATTATCTGCAAGAGGCCCTGGCGCATGAATCTGTGCAGCGGGAACGACCTCGGACCACCAGGGGCCGAGAAAACCACCGTCTCATGGGGCCGGACACTCAGGGTCTGGGGAAAATTCAATATATATCTGGTGATATCTCGGGTGCTATTAGAGATAGCGCAATACACCAAAGTGAATTATCTGCAAGAGGCCCTGGCGCATGAAACTGTGCAGCGGGAACGACCTCGGACCACCAGGGGCCGAGACAACCACCGTCTCATGGGGCCGGACACTCAGGGTCAGGGAAAAATCCAATATGTATCTGGTGATATCTCGGGTGCTATTACAGATAGCGCAATAAACCAAAGTGCATTGTCTGTAGGAGGCCCTGGCGCATGAATCTGGCCAGCGGGAACCACCTCGGACCACCAGGGGCCGAGAAAACCACCGTCTCATGGCGCCGGACACTCAGGGTCAGGGGAAAAGCCAATAAATATCTGGTGATATCTCGGGTGCTATTAGAGATAGCGCAATAAACCAAAGTGAATTATCTGCAGGAGGCCCTGGCGCATGCATCCGTGCAGCGGGAACGACGTCGGACCACCAGGGGCCGAGAGAACAACCGTCTCATGGGGCCGGACACTCAGGTTCAGGGAAAAATCCAATATATATCTGGTGATATCTTGGGTGCTGTTAGAGATAGCGCAATAAACCAAAGTGAATTATCTGCAGGAGGCCCTGGCGCATGCATCTGTGCAGCGGGAACGACCTTCGACCACCAGGGGCGGACACAACCACCGTCTCATGGGGCCGGACACTCAGTGTCAGGGAAAAATCCGATATATATCTGGTGATATCTCGGGTGCTATTACAGATAGACCAATAAATCAATGTGCATTTTCTGCAGGAGGCTCTGGCGCATGAATCTGTGCAGCGGGAACGACCTCGGACCACCAGGGGCCGAGAAAACCACCGTCTCATGGGGCCGGACACTCAGGGTCATGTAATAATCTAGCATATATCTGGTGATATGTCGGGTGCTATTAGAGATAGCGCAATAAACCAAAGTGAATTATCTGCAAGAGGCCCTGGCGCATGAATCTGTGCAGCGGGAACGACCTTGGACCACCAGGGGCCGAGAAAACCACCGTCTCATGGGGCCGGACACTCAGGGTCAGGGAAAAATCCAAAATGTATCTGGTGATATCTCGGGTGCTATTACAGATAGCGCAATAAACCAAAGTGCATTGTCTGTAGGAGGCCCTGGCGCATGCATCTGTGCAATGGGAACGACCTCCGACCACCAGGGGCCGACACAACCACCGTCTCATGGGGCCGGACACTCAGTGTCAGGGAAAAATCCGATATATATCTGGAGATATCTCGGGTGCTATTACAGATAGCCCAATAAATCAATGTGCATTTTCTGTAGGAGGCCCTGGCGCATGAATCAGTGCAGCGGGAACGACCTCGGACCACCAGGGGCCGAGAAAACCACAGTCTCATGGGGCCGGACACTCAGGGTCATGTATAAATCCAGCATATATCTGGTGATATCTCGGGTGCTATTACAGATAGCGCAATAAACCAAAGTGCATTGTCTGTAGAAGGCCCTGGCGCATGAATCAGTGCAGCGGGAACGACCTCGGACCATCAGGGGCCGAGAAAACCACAGTCTCATGGGGCCGGACACTCAGGGTCATGTATAAATCCAGCATATATCTGGTGATATCTCGGGTGCTATTACAGATAGCGCAATAAACCAAAGTGCATTGTCTGTAGAAGGCCCTGGCGTATGAATCTGTGCAGCGGGAACGACCTCGGGCCACCAGGGGCCTAGAAAACCACCTTCTCATGGGGCCGGACTCTCACGGTCAGGGGAAAATCCAATATATATCTGGTGATATCTCGGGTGCTCTTACAGACAGCGCAGTAAATCAAAGTGCATTGTCTGAAGGAGGCCCTGGGGCATGAATCTGTGCAGCGCGATCGACCTCGGACTACCAGGAGCCGAGAAAACCACCGACACATGGGGCCGGACACTCAGGATCGGGGAAAAATTCAATATATATCTGGTGATATGTCGGGTGCTATTAGAGATAGCGCAATAAACCAAAGTGAATTATCTGCAAGAGGCCCTGGCGCATGAATCTGTGCAGCGGGAACGACCTCGGACCACCAGGGGCCGAGAAAACCACCGTCTCATGGGGCCGGACATTCAGTGTCAGGGAAAAATCCAATATATATCTGGTGATATCTCGGGTGCTATTAGAGATAGCTCAATAAATCAAAGTGAATTATCTGCAGGGGACCCTGGCGCATGAATCTGTGCAGCGGGAACGACCTCGGACCACCAGGGGCCGAGAAAACCACCGACACATGGGGCCGGACATTCAGTGTCAGGGAAAAATCCAATATATATCTGGTGATATCTCGGGTGCTATTACAGATAGCGCAATAAATCAAAGTGCATTGTCTGTAGGAGGCCCTGGCGCATGAATCTGGCCAGCGGGAACGACCTCGGACCACCAGGGGCCGAGAAAACCACCGTCTCATGGGGCCGGACATTCAGTGTCAGGGAAAAATCCAATATATATCTGGTGATATCTCGGGTGCTATTAGAGATAGGGCAAGAAACCAAAGTGAATTATCTGCAGGAGGCCCTAGCGCATGAATCTGGCCAGCGGGAACGACCTCGGACCACCAGGGGCCGCGAAAACCAGTCTCACGGGGCCGAGAACTCAGGGTCAGGCAGAAATCCAATATATATCTGGTGATATCTCGGGTGCTATTACAGATAGCGCAATAAACCAAAGTGCTTTGTCTGCGGGAGGCCCTGGCGCATGAAACTGTGCAGCGGGAACGACCTCGGACCACCAGGGGCCGAGAAAACCACAGTCTTATAGAGCCGGACACTCAGGGTCAGGGGAAAATCCAATATATATCTGGTGATATCTCGGGTGCTCTTACAGACAGCGCAATAAATCAAAGTGCATTGTCTGTAGGAGGCCCTGGCGCATGAATCTGGCCAGCGGGAACGACCTCGGACCACCAGGGGCCGAGAAAACCACCGTCTCATGGGGCCGGACATTCAGTGTCAGGGAAAAATCCAATATATATCTGGTGATATCTCGGGTGCTATTAGAGATAGGGCAAGAAACCAAAGTGAATTATCTGCAGGAGGCCCTAGCGCATGAATCTGGCCAGCGGGAACGACCTCGGACCACCAGGGGCCGCGAAAACCAGTCTCACGGGGCCGAGAACTCAGGGTCAGGCAGAAATCCAATATATATCTGGTGATATCTCGGGTGCTATTACAGATAGCGCAATAAACCAAAGTGCTTTGTCTGCGGGAGGCCCTGGCGCATGAAACTGTGCAGCGGGAACGACCTCGGACCACCAGGGGCCGAGAAAACCACCGTCTCATGGGGCCGGACATTCAGTGTCAGGGAAAACTCCAATATATATCTGGTGATATCTCGGGTGCTATTACAGGTAGCGCAATAAATCAAAGTGCATTGTCTGTAGGAGGCCCTGGCGCATGAATCTGGCCAGCGGGAACGACCTCGGACCACCAGGGGCCGAGAAAACCACCGTCTCATGGGGCCGGACACTCAGGGTCAGGGGAAAAGCCAATAAATATCTGGTGATATCTCGGGTGCTATTAGAGATAGCGCAATAAACCAAAGTGAATTATCTGCAGGAGGCCCTGGCGCATGCATCCGTGCAGCGGGAACGACGTCGGACCACCAGGGGCCGAGAAAACAACCGTCTCATGGGGCCGGACACTCAGGTTCAGGGAAAAATCCAATATATATCTGGTGATATCTTGGGTGCTGTTAGAGATAGCGCAATAAACCAAAGTGAATTATCTGCAGGAGGCCCTGGCGCATGCATCTGTGCAGCGGGAACGACCTTCGACCACCAGGGGCGGACACAACCACCGTCTCATGGGGCCGGACACTCAGTGTCAGGGAAAAATCCGATATATATCTGGTGATATCTCGGGTGCTATTACAGATAGCCCAATAAATCAATGTGCATTTTCTGCAGGAGGCTCTGGCGCATGAATCAGTGCAGCGGGAACGACCTCGGACCACCAGGGGCCGAGAAAACCACAGTCTCATGGGGCCGGACACTCAGGGTCATGTATAAATCCAGCATATATCTGGTGATATCTCGGGTGCTATTACAGATAGCGCAATAAACCAAAGTGCATTGTCTGTAGAAGGCCCTGGCGCATGAATCAGTGCAGCGGGAACGACCTCGGACCATCAGGGGCCGAGAAAACCACAGTCTCATGGGGCCGGACACTCAGGGTCATGTATAAATCCAGCATATATCTGGTGATATCTCGGGTGCTATTACAGATAGCGCAATAAACCAAAGTGCATTGTCTGTAGAAGGCCCTGGCGTATGAATCTGTGCAGCGGGAACGACCTCGGGCCACCAGGGGCCTAGAAAACCACCTTCTCATGGGGCCGGACACTCACGGTCAGGGGAAAATCCAATATATATCTGGTGATATCTCGGGTGCTCTTACAGACAGCGCAGTAAATCAAAGTGCATTGTCTGAAGGAGGCCCTGGGGCATGAATCTGTGCAGCGCGATCGACCTCGGACTACCAGGAGCCGAGAAAACCACCGACACATGGGGCCGGACACTCAGGATCGGGGAAAAATTCAATATATATCTGGTGATATGTCGGGTGCTATTAGAGATAGCGCAATAAACCAAAGTGAATTATCTGCAAGAGGCCCTGGCGCATGAATCTGTGCAGCGGGAACGACCTCGGACCACCAGGGGCCGAGAAAACCACCGTCTCATGGGGCCGGACATTCAGTGTCAGGGAAAAATCCAATATATATCTGGTGATATCTCGGGTGCTATTAGAGATAGCTCAATAAATCAAAGTGAATTATCTGCAGGGGACCCTGGCGCATGAATCTGTGCAGCGGGAACGACCTCGGACCACCAGGGGCCGAGAAAACCACCGTCTCATGGGGCCGGACACTCAGGGTCATGTAAGAATCCAGCATATATCTGGTGATATGTCGGGTGCTATTAGAGATAGCGCAATAAACCAAAGTGAATTATCTGCAAGAGGCCCTGGCGCATGAATCTGTGCAGCGGGAACGACCTCGGACCACCAGGGGCCGAGAAAACCACCGTCTCATGTGGCCGGACTGTCATGGTCAGGGAAAAACCCAATATATATCTGGTGATATCTCGGGTGCTATTAGAGATAGCGCAATAAATCAACGTGGATTGTCTGTAGGAGGCCCTGGCGCATGAATCTGCCCAGCGGAAACGACCTCGGACAACCAGGGGCCGAGAAAACCACCGACACATGGGGCCGGACACTCAGGGTCAGGGGAAAAGCCAATAAATATCTGGTGATATCTCGGGTGCTGTTAGAGATAGCGCAATAAACCAAAGTGAATTATCTGCAGGAGGCCCTGGCGCATGCATCTGTGCAGCGGGAACGACCTCCGACCACCAGGGGCCGACACAACCACCGTCTCATGGGGCCGGACACTCAGGGTCTGGGGAAAATTCAATATATATCTGGTGATATCTCGGGTGCTACTAGAGATAGCGCAAGAAACCAAAGTGAATTATCTGCAGGAGGCTCTGGCGCATGAATCTGTGCAGCGGGAACGACCTCGGACCACCAGGGGCCGAGAAAACCACCGTCTCATGGGGCCGGACACTCAGGGTCAGGGAAAAATCCAATATATATCTGGTGATATCTCGGGTGCTATTACAGATAGCCCAATAAATCAATGTGCATTGTCTGTATGAGGCCCTGGCGCATGAATCTGTGCAGCGGGAACGACCTCGGACCACCAGGGGCCGAGAAAACCACAGTCCCATGGGGCCGGACACTCAGGGTCTGGGGAAAATTCAATATATATCTGGTGATATCTCGGGTGCTATTAGAGATAGCGCAATACACCAAAGTGAATTATCTGCAAGAGGCCCTGGCGCATGAATCTGTGCAGCGGGAACGACCTCGGACCACCAGGGGCCGAGAAAACCACCGTCTCATGGGGCCGGACACTCAGGGTCTGGGGAAAATTCAATATATATCTGGTGATATCTCGGGTGCTATTAGAGATAGCGCAATACACCAAAGTGAATTATCTGCAAGAGGCCCTGGCGCATGAAACTGTGCAGCGGGAACGACCTCGGACCACCAGGGGCCGAGACAACCACCGTCTCATGGGGCCGGACACTCAGGGTCAGGGAAAAATCCAATATGTATCTGGTGATATCTCGGGTGCTATTACAGATAGCGCAATAAACCAAAGTGCATTGTCTGTAGGAGGCCCTGGCGCATGAATCTGGCCAGCGGGAACCACCTCGGACCACCAGGGGCCGAGAAAACCACCGTCTCATGGCGCCGGACACTCAGGGTCAGGGGAAAAGCCAATAAATATCTGGTGATATCTCGGGTGCTATTAGAGATAGCGCAATAAACCAAAGTGAATTATCTGCAGGAGGCCCTGGCGCATGCATCCGTGCAGCGGGAACGACGTCGGACCACCAGGGGCCGAGAAAACAACCGTCTCATGGGGCCGGACACTCAGGTTCAGGGAAAAATCCAATATATATCTGGTGATATCTTGGGTGCTGTTAGAGATAGCGCAATAAACCAAAGCGAATTATCTGCAGGAGGCCCTGGCGCATGCATCTGTGCAGCGGGAACGACCTTCGACCACCAGGGGCGGACACAACCACCGTCTCATGGGGCCGGACACTCAGTGTCAGGGAAAAATCCGATATATATCTGGTGATATCTCGGGTGCTATTACAGATAGCCCAATAAATCAATGTGCATTTTCTGCAGGAGGCTCTGGCGCATGAATCTGTGCAGCGGGAACGACCTCGGACCACCAGGGGCCGAGAAAACCACCGTCTCATGGGGCCGGACACTCAGGGTCATGTAATAATCTAGCATATATCTGGTGATATGTCGGGTGCTATTAGAGATAGCGCAATAAACCAAAGTGAATTATCTGCAAGAGGCCCTGGCGCATGAATCTGTGCAGCGGGAACGACCTTGGACCACCAGGGGCCGAGAAAACCACCGTCTCATGGGGCCGGACACTCAGGGTCAGGGAAAAATCCAAAATGTATCTGGTGATATCTCGGGTGCTATTACAGATAGCGCAATAAACCAAAGTGCATTGTCTGTAGGAGGCCCTGGCGCATGCATCTGTGCAATGGGAACGACCTCCGACCACCAGGGGCCGACACAACCACCGTCTCATGGGGCCGGACACTCAGTGTCAGGGAAAAATCCGATATATATCTGGAGATATCTCGGGTGCTATTACAGATAGCCCAATAAATCATTGTGCATTTTCTGTAGGAGGCCCTGGCGCATGAATCAGTGCAGCGGGAACGACCTCGGACCACCAGGGGCCGAGAAAACCACAGTCTCATGGGGCCGGACACTCAGGGTCATGTATAAATCCAGCATATATCTGGTGATATCTCGGGTGCTATTACAGATAGCGCAATAAACCAAAGTGCATTGTCTGTAGAAGGCCCTGGCGCATGAATCAGTGCAGCGGGAACGACCTCGGACCATCAGGGGCCGAGAAAACCACAGTCTCATGGGGCCGGACACTCAGGGTCATGTATAAATCCAGCATATATCTGGTGATATCTCGGGTGCTATTACAGATAGCGCAATAAACCAAAGTGCATTGTCTGTAGAAGGCCCTGGCGTATGAATCTGTGCAGCGGGAACGACCTCGGGCCACCAGGGGCCTAGAAAACCACCTTCTCATGGGGCCGGACACTCACGGTCAGGGGAAAATCCAATATATATCTGGTGATATCTCGGGTGCTCTTACAGACAGCGCAGTAAATCAAAGTGCATTGTCTGAAGGAGGCCCTGGGGCATGAATCTGTGCAGCGCGATCGACCTCGGACTACCAGGAGCCGAGAAAACCACCGACACATGGGGCCGGACACTCAGGATCGGGGAAAAATTCAATATATATCTGGTGATATGTCGGGTGCTATTAGAGATAGCGCAATAAACCAAAGTGAATTATCTGCAAGAGGCCCTGGCGCATGAATCTGTGCAGCGGGAACGACCTCGGACCACCAGGGGCCGAGAAAACCACCGTCTCATGGGGCCGGACATTCAGTGTCAGGGAAAAATCCAATATATATCTGGTGATATCTCGGGTGCTATTAGAGATAGCTCAATAAATCAAAGTGAATTATCTGCAGGGGACCCTGGCGCATGAATCTGTGCAGCGGGAACGACCTCGGACCACCAGGGGCCGAGAAAACCACCGTCTCATGGGGCCGGACACTCAGGGTCATGTAAGAATCCAGCATATATCTGGTGATATGTCGGGTGCTATTAGAGATAGCGCAATAAACCAAAGTGAATTATCTGCAAGAGGCCCTGGCGCATGAATCTGTGCAGCGGGAACGACCTCGGACCACCAGGGGCCGAGAAAACCACCGTCTCATGTGGCCGGACTGTCATGGTCAGGGAAAAATCCAATATATATCTGGTGATATCTCGGGTGCTATTAGAGATAGCGCAATAAATCAACGTGGATTGTCTGTAGGAGGCCCTGGCGCATGAATCTGCCCAGCGGAAACGACCTCGGACAACCAGGGGCCGAGAAAACCACCGACACATGGGGCCGGACACTCAGGGTCAGGGGAAAAGCCAATAAATATCTGGTGATATCTCGGGTGCTGTTAGAGATAGCGCAATAAACCAAAGTGAATTATCTGCAGGAGGCCCTGGCGCATGCATCTGTGCAGCGGGAACGACCTCCGACCACCAGGGGCCGACACAACCACCGTCTCATGGGGCCGGACACTCAGGGTCTGGGGAAAATTCAATATATATCTGGTGATATCTCGGGTGCTACTAGAGATAGCGCAAGAAACCAAAGTGAATTATCTGCAGGAGGCTCTGGCGCATGAATCTGTGCAGCGGGAACGACCTCGGACCACCAGGGGCCGAGAAAACCACCGTCTCATGGGGCCGGACACTCAGGGTCAGGGAAAAATCCAATATATATCTGGTGATATCTCGGGTGCTATTACAGATAGCCCAATAAATCAATGTGCATTGTCTGTATGAGGCCCTGGCGCATGAATCTGTGCAGCGGGAACGACCTCGGACCACCAGGGGCCGAGAAAACCACAGTCCCATGGGGCCGGACACTCAGGGTCTGGGGAAAATTCAATATATATCTGGTGATATCTCGGGTGCTATTAGAGATAGCGCAATACACCAAAGTGAATTATCTGCAAGAGGCCCTGGCGCATGAATCTGTGCAGCGGGAACGACCTCGGACCACCAGGGGCCGAGAAAACCACCGTCTCATGGGGCCGGACACTCAGGGTCTGGGGAAAATTCAATATATATCTGGTGATATCTCGGGTGCTATTAGAGATAGCGCAATACACCAAAGTGAATTATCTGCAAGAGGCCCTGGCGCATGAAACTGTGCAGCGGGAACGACCTCGGACCACCAGGGGCCGAGACAACCACCGTCTCATGGGGCCGGACACTCAGGGTCAGGGAAAAATCCAATATGTATCTGGTGATATCTCGGGTGCTATTACAGATAGCGCAATAAACCAAAGTGCATTGTCTGTAGGAGGCCCTGGCGCATGAATCTGGCCAGCGGGAACCACCTCGGACCACCAGGGGCCGAGAAAACCACCGTCTCATGGCGCCGGACACTCAGGGTCAGGGGAAAAGCCAATAAATATCTGGTGATATCTCGGGTGCTACTAGAGATAGCGCAAGAAACCAAAGTGAATTATCTGCAGGAGGACCTGCCGCATAAATCTGTGCAGCGGCAACGACCTCGGACCACCAGGGTCCGAGAAAACCACCGTCTCATGGGGCCGGACACTCAGGGTCAGGAGAAAAGCCAATAAATATCTGGTGATATCTCGGGTGCTACTAGAGATAGCGCAAGAAACCAAAGTGAATTATCTGCAGGAGGACCTGCCGCATAAATCTGTGCAGCGGGATCGACCTCGGACCACCAGGGGCCGAGAAAATCACCGTCTCATGGGGCCGGACTGTCAGGGTCAGGGAAACATCCAATATATATCTGGTGATATCTCGGGTGCTATTAGAGATAGCGCAATAAATCATAGTGCATTGTCTGCAGGAGGCCCTAGCGCATGAATCTGTGCAGCGGGATCGACCTCGGACCACCAGGGGCCGAGAAAACCACCGTCTCATGGGGCCGGACATTCAGTGTCAGGGAAAAATCCAATATATATCTGGTGATATCTCGGGTGCTATTACAGAGAGCGCAATAAATCAAAGTGCATTGTCTGGAGGAGGCCCTGGCGCATGAATCTGTGCAGCGGGATCGACCTCGGACCACCAAGGGCCGAGAAAATCACCGTCTCATGGGGCCGGACTGTCAGGGTCAGGGAAAAATCCTATATATATCTGGTGATATCTCGGGTGCTATTAGAGATAGCGCAATAAATCAAAGTGAATTATCTGCAGGGGGCCCTGGCGCATGAGTCTGTGCAGCGGGATCGACCTCGGACCACCAGGGGCCGAGAAAACCACCGACACATGGGGCCGGACTGTTAGGGTCCGGGAAAAATCCAATATATATCTGGTGATATCTCGGGTGCTATTAGAGATATGGCAATAAACCAAAGTGAGTTATCTATAGGAGGCCCTGGCGCATGAATCTCAGCAGCGGGAACGACCTCGGACCACCAGGGGCCGAGAAAACCACCGTCACATGGGGCCGGACACCCAGGCTCAGGGGAAAATCCAATATATATCTGGTGATATCTCGGGTGCTATTACAGGTAGCGCAATAAATCAAAGTGGATTGTCTGCAGGAAGCCCTGGCGCATGATTCTGTAGAGCGGGAACGGCCTGGGACCACCAGGGGCCGAGGAAATCACCGTCCCGTGGGGCCGGACACTCAGGGTCAGGGAAAAATCCAATATATATCTGGTGATACCTCGGGTGCTATTAGAGATAGCGCAATAAACCAAAGTGAATTATCTGCAGGAGGCCCTGGTGCATGAATCTGTGCAGCGGGAACAACCTCGGATCACCAGGGGCCGAGAAAACCACCGTCTCATGGGGCCGGACATTCAGTGTCAGGGAAAAATCCAATATATATCTGGTGAGATCTCGGGTGCTCTTACAAATAGCGCACTAAACCAAAGTGAATTATCTGCAGCGGGCCCTGGCGCATGAATCTGTGCAGCGGGAACGACCTCGGCCCACCAGGGGCCGAGAAAACCACCGACACATGGGGCCGGACACTCAGGGTCAGGGAAAAATCCAATATATATCTGGTGATATCTCGGGTGCTATTAGAGATAGCGCAATAAACCAAAGTGAATTATCTGTAGGAGGCCCTGGCGCATGAATCTGTGCAGCAGGAACGACCTCGGACCACCAGGGGCCGAGAAAACCACCGTCTCATGGGGCCGGACACTCAGAGTCAGGGAAAAATCCATTATATATCTGGTGATATCTCGAGTGCTATTAGAGATAGCGCAATAAACCAAAGTGAATTATCTGTAGGAGGCCCTGGCGCATGAATCTGTGCAGCGGCAACGACCTCGGACAACCAGGGGCCGAGAAAACCACCGTCTCATGGGGCCGGACACTCAGAGTCAGGGAAAAATCCATTATATATCTGGTGATATCTCGGGTGCTATTAGAGATAGCGCGATAAATCACAGTGAATTATCTGCACGAGGCCCTTGCGCATGAATCTGTGCCGCGGGAACGACGTCGGACCACCAGGGGCCGAGAAAACCACCGACACATGAGGCCGGACACCCAAGGTCATGTAAAAATCCAGAATATATCTGGTGATATCTCGGGTGCTATTATAGATAGCGCAATAAATCAAAGTGCATTGTCTGCCGGAGGCCCTGTCGCATGGATCTGTGCAGCGGGATCTACCTCGGACCACCAGGGACCCAGAAAATCACCGACACATGGGGCCGGACTGTCAAGGTCAGGGTAAAATCCAATATATATCTGGTGATATCTCGGGTGCTACTAGAGATAGCGCAAGAAACCAAAGTGAATTATCTGCAGGAGGACCTGGCGCATAAATCTGTGCAGCGGGATCGACCTCGGACCACCAGGGGCCGAGAAAATCACCGTCTCATGGGGCCGGACTGTCAGGGTCAGGGAAAAATCCAATATATATCTGGTGATATCTCGGGTGCTATTAGAGATAGCGCAATAAATCATAGTGCATTGTCTGCAGGAGGCCCTAGCGCATGAATCTGTGCAGCGGGATCGACCTCGGACCACCAGGGGCCGAGAAAACCACCGTCTCATGGGGCCGGACACTCAGGGACAGGGAAAAATCAAGCATATATCTGGTGATATGTCGGGTGCTATTAGAGATAGCGCAATAAACCAAAGTGAATTATCCGCAAGAGGCCCTGGCGCATGAATCTGTGCAGCGGCAACGACCTCGGACCACCAGGGGCCGAGAAAACCTCCGTCTCATGGGGCCGGACATTCAGTGTCAGGGAAAAATCCAATATATATCTGGTGATATCTCGGGTGCTATTACAGATAGCGCAATAAATCAAAGTGCATTGTCTGTAAGAGGCCCTGGCGCATGAATCTGGCCAGCGGGAACGACCTCGGACCACCAGGGGCCGAGAAAACCACCGTCTCATGGGCCCGGACACTCAGGGTCAGGGGAAAAGCCAATAAATATCTGGTGATATCTCGGGTGCTACTAGAGATAGCGCAAGAAACCAAAGTGAATTATCCGCAAGAGGCCCTGGCGCATGAATCTGTGCAGCGGCAACGACCTCGGACCACCAGGGGCCGAGAAAACCTCCGTCTCATGGGGCCGGACTGTCAGGGTCAGGGAAAAATCCTATATATATCTGGTGATATCTCGGGTGCTCTTACAGATAGCGCACTAAACCAAAGTGAATTATCTGCAGCGGGCCCTGGCGCATGAATCTGTGCAGCGGGAACGACCTCGGACCACCAGGGGCCGAGAAAACCAGTCTCTTGTGCCGGACAGTCAGGGTCAGGGGAAAATCAAATATATATCTGGTGATATCTCGGGCGCTATTAGAGATAGCGCAATAAATCAAAGAGAATTGTCTGTAGGAGGCCCTGGCGCATGAATCTGTGCAGCGGGAACGACCTCGGTCCACCAGGGGCCGAGAAAACCACCGTCTCATGGGGCCGGACACTCAGGGTCAGGGGAAAATCCAATATATATCTGGTGATATCTCGGGTGCTATTACAGATAGCGCAATAAATCAAAGTGCATTGTCAGTGGGAGGCCCTGGCGCATGAATCTGTGCAGCGGGAACGACCTCGGACCACCAGGGGCCGCGAAAACCACAGTCTCATGGGGCCGAGAACTCAGGGTCAGGCAAAAATCCAATATATATCTGGTGATATCTCGGGTGTTATTAGAGATAGCACAATAAACCGAAGTGAATTATCTGCAGGAGGCCCTGCCGCATGAATCTGTGCAGCGGGAACGACCTCGGACCTCCAGGGGCCGATGAAACCACCGTCTCATGGGGCCGGACTGTCATGGTCAGGGAAAAATCCAATATATATCTGGTGATATCTCGGGTGCTATTAGAGATAGCGCAATAAACCAAAGTGGATTGTCTGTAGGAGGCCCTGGCGCATGAATCTGGCCAGCGGAAACGACCTCGGACCACCAGGGGCCGAGAAAACCACCGTCTCATGTGGCCGGACACTCAGGGTCAGGGGAAAATCCAATATATATCTGGTGATATCTCGGGTGCTATTAGAGATAGCGCAATAAATCAAAGTGCATTGTCTGCAGGAAGCCCTGACGCATGAATCTGTGCAGCGGGAACGACCTCGGACCACCAGGGGCCGCGAAAACCACAGTCTCATGGGGCCGAGATCTCAGAGTCAGGCAAAAATCCAATATATATCTGGTGATATCTCGGGTGCTATTACAGATAGCGCAATAAATCAAAGTGCATTGTCTGCAGGAAGCCCTGACGAATGAATCTGTGCAGCGGAAACGACCTCGGACCACCAGGGGCCGAGAAAATCACCGTCTCATGGGGCCGGACTGTCAGCGTCAGGGAAAAATCCAATATATATCTGGTGATATCTCGGGTGCTATTAGAGATAGCGCAATAAACCAAAGTGAATTGTCTGCAGGATGCCCAGGCGCATGAATCTGGGCAGCGGGAACGACCTCGGATCACCAGGGGCCGAGAAAACCACCGACACATGGGGCCGGACACTCAGGGTCAGGGAAAAATCCAATATATATCTGGTGATATCTCGGGTGTTATTAGAGATAGCGCAATAAACCGAAGTGAATTATCTGCAGGAGGCCCTGCCGCATGAATCTGTGCAGCGGGAACGACCTCGGACCTCCAGGGGCCGATGAAACCACCGTCTCATGGGGCCGGACTGTCATGGTCAGGGAAAAATCCAATATATATCTGGTGATATCTCGGGTGCTATTAGAGATAGCCCAATAAATCAAAGTGGATTGTCTGTAGAAGGCCCTGGCGCATGAATCTGGCCAGCGGAAACGACCTCGGACCACCAGGGGCCGAGAAAACCACCGTCTCATGTGGCCGGACACTCAGGGTCAGGGGAAAATCCAATATATATCTGGTGATATCTCGGGTGCTATTAGAGATAGCGCAATAAATCAAAGTGCATTGTCTGCAGGAAGCCCTGACGCATGAATCTGTGCAGCGGGAACGACCTCGGACCACCAGGGGCCGCGAAAACCACAGTCTCATGGGGCCGAGATCTCAGAGTCAGGCAAAAATCCAATATATATCTGGTGATATCTCGGGTGCTATTACAGATAGCGCAATAAACCAAAGTGCTTTGTCTGCGGGAGGCCCTGGCGCATGAATCTGTGCAGCGGCACAGACCTCGGACCACCAGGGGCCGAGAAAACCAGCCTCTTGTGCCGGACAGTCAGGGTCAGGGGAAAATCAAATATATATCTGGTGATATCTCGGGTGCTATTAGAGATAGCGCAATAAATCAAAGTGCATTGTCTGCAGGAGACACTGGCGAATGAATCTGTGCAGCAGGAACGACCTCGGACCACCAGGGGCCGAGAAAATCACCGTCTCATGGGGCCGGACTGTAAGGGCCAGGGAAAAACCCAATATATATCTGGTGATATCTCGGGTGCCAATAGAGATAGCGCAATAAATCAATTTGGATTGTCTGTAGGAGGCCCTGGCGCAGGCATCTGTGCAGCGGGAACGACCTCGGACCACCAGGGGCCGAGAAAACTACCGTCTCATGGGGCCGGACACTCAGGGTCAGGGAAAAATCCAATATATATCTGGTGATATCTCGGGTGCTATTAGAGATAGCGCAATAAATCAATTTGGATTGTCTGTAGGAGGCCCTGGCGCATGAATCTGGCCAGCGGAAACGACCTCGGACAACCAGGGGCCGCGAAAACCACAGTCTCACGGGGCCGAGAACTCAGGGTCAGGCAAAAATCCAATATATATCTGGTGATATCTCGGGTGCTATTACAGATAGCGCAATAAACCAAAGTGCTTTGTCTGCGGGAGGCCCTGGCGCATGAATCTGTGCAGCGGCACAGACCTCGGACAACCAGGGACCGAGAAAACCACCGACACATGGGGCCGGACACACAGGGTCAGGGAAAAATCCAATATATATCTGGTGATATCTCGGGTGCTATTACAGATAGCGCAATAAATCAAAGTGCATTGTCAGTGGGAGGCCCTGGCGCATGAATCTGTGCAGCGGGAACGACCTCGGACCACCAGGGGCCACGAAAACCACAGTCTCATGGGGCCGAGAACTCAGGGTCAGGCAAAAATCCAATATATATCTGGTGATATCTCGGGCGCTATTAGAGATAGCGCAATAAATGAAAGTGCAATGTCTGCAGGAAGCCCTGGCGCATGATTCTGTGCAGCGGAAACGACCTCGGACCACCAGGGGCCGAGAAAATCACCGTCTCATGGGGCCGGACTGTCAGCGTCAGGGAAAAATCCAATATATATCTGGTGATCTCTCGGGTGCTATTAGAGATAGCGCAATAAACCGAAGTGAATTATCTGCAGGAGGCCCTGCCGCATGAATCTGTGCAGCGGGAACGACCTCGGACCTCCAGGGGCCGATGAAACCACCGTCTCATGGGGCCGGACTGTCATGGTCAGGGAAAAATCCAATATATATCTGGTGATATCTCGGGTGCTATTAGAGATAGCGCAATAAATCAACGTGGATTGTCTGTAGGAGGCCCTGGCGCATGAATCTGCCCAGCGGAAACGACCTCGGACAACCAGGGGCCGAGAAAACCACCGACACATGGGGCCGGACTGTCATGGCCAGGGAAAAATCCAATATATATCTGGTGATATCTCGGGTGCTATTACAGATAGCGCAATAAACCAACGTGCATTGTCTGTAGGAGGCCCTGCCGCATGAATCTGTGCAGCGGGAAGGACCTCGGACCACCAGGGGCCGAGAAAACCACCGTCTCATGGGGCCGGACTGTCATGGTCAGGGAAAAACCCAATATATATCTGGTGATATCTCGGGTGCTATTAGAGATAGCGCAATAAATCAATTTGGGTTGTCTGTAGGAGGCCCTGGCGCATGCATCTGTGCAGCGGGAAGGACCTCGGACCACCAGGAGCCGAGAAAACCACAGTCTCATGGGGCCGAGAACTCAGGGTCAGGCAAAAATCAAATATATATCTGGTGATATCTCGGGCGCTATTAGAGATAGCGCAATAAATGAAAGTGCAATGTCTGCAGGAAGCCCTGGCGCATGATTCTGTGCAGCGGAAACGACCTCGGACCACCAGGGGCCGAGAAAATCACCGTCTCCTGGGGCCGGACTGTCAGCGTCAGGGAAAAATCCAATATATATCTGGTGATCTCTCGGGTGCTATTAGAGATAGCGCAATAAACCAAAGTGAATTGTCTGCAGGAGGCCCTGGCGCATGAATCTGGGCAGCGGGAACGACCTCGGATCACCAGGGGCCGAGAAAACCACCGACACATGGGGCCGGACACTCAGGGTCAGGGAAAAATCCAATATATATCTGGTGATATCTCGGGTGTTATTAGAGATAGCGCAATAAACCGAAGTGAATTATCTGCAGGAGGCCCTGCCGCATGAATCTGTGCAGCGGGAACGACCTCGGACCTCCAGGGGCCGATGAAACCACCGTCTCATGGGGCCGGACTGTCATGGTCAGGGAAAAATCCAATATATATCTGGTGATATCTCGGGTGCTATTAGAGATAGCGCAATAAATCAACGTGGATTGTCTGTAGGAGGCCCTGGCGCATGAATCTGCCCAGCGGAAACGACCTCGGACAACCAGGGGCCGAGAAAACCACCGACACATGGGGCCGGACTGTCATGGCCAGGGAAAAATCCAATATATATCTGGTGATATCTCGGGTGCTATTAGAGAGAGCGCAATAAACCAAAGTGAATTATCTGCAGGAGGCCCTGGCGCATGCATCTGTGCAGCGGGAACGACCTCGGACCACCAGGGGCCGAGAAAATCACCGTCTCATGGGGCCGGACAGTAAGGGTCAGGGAAAAACCCAATATATATCTGGTGATATCTCGGGTGCTATTAGAGATAGCGCAATAAATCAATTTGGGTTGTCTGTAGGAGGCCCTGGCGCATGCATCTGTGCAGCGGGAAGGACCTCGGACCACCAGGAGCCGAGAAAACCACCGTCTCATGGGGCCGGACACTCAGGGTCAGGGAAAAATCCAATATATATCTGGTGATATCTCGGGTGCTATTAGAGATAGCGCAATAAATCAATTTGGATTGTCTGTAGGAGGCCCTGGCGCATGAATCTGGCCAGCGGAAACGACCTCGGACCACCAGGGGCCGAGAAAATTACAGATATTCGGAATCCGTCACCCAAGGTCATGTAAAAATCCAGCATATATCTGGTGATATCTCGGGTGCTGTTAGAGAGAGCGCAATAAACCAAAGTGAATTATCTGCAGGAGGCCCAATCGCATGCGTCTGTGCAGCGGGAACGACCTCGGACCACCAGGGGCCGAGAAAACCACCGTCTCATGGGGCCGGACACTCAGTGTCAGGGAAAATCCAATATATATCTGGTGATATCTCGGGTGCTATTAGAGATAGCGCAATAAATCAAAGTGGATTGTCTGTAGGAGGCCCTGGCGCATGAATCTGGCCAGCGGAAACGACCTCGGACCACCAGGGGCCGAGAAAACCACCGTCTCATGTGGCCGGACACACAGGGTCAGGGAAAAATCCAATATATATCTGGTGATATCTCGGGTGCTATTACAGATAGCGCAATAAATCAAAGTGCATTGTCAGTGGGAGGCCCTGGCGCATGAATCTGTGCAGCGGGAACGACCTCGGACCACCAGGGGCCACGAAAACCACAGTCTCATGGGGCCGAGAACTCAGGGTCAGGCAAAAATCCAATATATATCTGGTGATATCTCGGGCGCTATTAGAGATAGCGCAATAAATGAAAGTGCAATGTCTGCAGGAAGCCCTGGCGCATGATTCTGTGCAGCGGAAACGACCTCGGACCACCAGGGGCCGAGAAAATCACCGTCTCATGGGGCCGGACTGTCAGCGTCAGGGAAAAATCCAATATATATCTGGTGATCTCTCGGGTGCTATTAGAGATAGCGCAATAAACCAAAGTGAATTGTCTGCAGGAGGCCCTGGCGCATGAATCTGGGCAGCGGGAACGACCTCGGATCACCAGGGGCCGAGAAAACCACCGACACATGGGGCCGGACACTCAGGGTCAGGGAAAAATCCAATATATATCTGGTGATATCTCGGGTGTTATTAGAGATAGCGCAATAAACCGAAGTGAATTATCTGCAGGGGGCCCTGCCGCATGAATCTGTGCAGCAGGAACGACCTCGGACCACCAGGGGCCGAGAAAACCACCGTCTCATGGGGCCGGACACTCAGGGTCAGGGAAAAATCCAATATATATCTGGTGATATCTCGGGTGCTATTACAGATAGCGCAATAAATCAAAGTGCATTGTCAGTGGGAGGCCCTGGCGCATGAATCTGAGCAGCGGGAACGACCTCGGACCACCAGGGGCCACGAAAACCACAGTCTCATGGGGCCGAGAACTCAGGGTCAGGCAAAAATCCAATATATATCTGGTGATATCTCGGGCGCTATTAGAGATAGCGCAATAAATGAAAGTGCAGTGTCTGCAGGAAGCCCTGGCGCATGATTCTGTGCAGCGGAAACGACCTCGGACCACCAGGGGCCGAGAAAATCACCGTCTCATGGGGCCGGACTGTCAGCGTCAGGGAAAAATCCAATATATATCTGGTGATCTCTCGGGTGCTATTAGAGATAGCGCAATAAACCAAAGTGAATTGTCTGCAGGAGGCCCTGGCGCATGAATCTGGGCAGCGGGAACGACCTCGGATCACCAGGGGCCGAGAAAACCACCGACACATGGGGCCGGACACTCAGGGTCAGGGAAAAATCCAATATATATCTGGTGATATCTCGGGTGTTATTAGAGATAGCGCAATAAACCGAAGTGAATTATCTGCAGGGGGCCCTGCCGCATGAATCTGTGCAGCAGGAACGACCTCGGACCACCAGGGGCCGAGAAAACCACCGTCTCATGGGGCCGGACACTCAGGGTCAGGGAAAAATCCAATATATATCTGGTGATATCTCGGGTGCTATTACAGATAGCGCAATAAATCAAAGTGCATTGTCAGTGGGAGGCCCTGGCGCATGAATCTGTGCAGCGGGAACGACCTCGGACCACCAGGGGCCACGAAAACCACAGTCTCATGGGGCCGAGAACTCAGGGTCAGGCAAAAATCCAATATATATCTGGTGATATCTCGGGTGCTATTACAGATAGCGCAATAAACCAACGTGCATTGTCTGTAGGAGGCCCTGGCGCATGAATCTGTGCAGCGGGAAGGACCTCGGACCACCAGGGGCCGAGAAAACCACCGTCTCATGGGGCCGGACACTCACGGTCGCGGAAAAATCCAATACAAATCTGGTGATATCTCGGGCGCTATTAGAGATAGCGCAATAAATCAAAGTGCATTGTCTGCAGGAAGCCCTGACGCATGAATCTGTGCAGCGGGAACGACCTCGGACCACCAGGGGCCGAGAAAACCACAGTCTCATGGGGCCGAGAACTCAGGGTCAGGCAAAAATCAAATATATATCTGGTGATATCTCGGGCGCTATTAGAGATAGCGCAATAAATGAAAGTGCAATGTCTGCAGGAAGCCCTGGCGCATGATTCTGTGCAGCGGAAACGACCTCGGACCACCAGGGGCCGAGAAAATCACCGTCTCATGGGGCCGGACTGTCAGCGTCAGGGAAAAATCCAATATATATCTGGTGATCTCTCGGGTGCTATTAGAGATAGCGCAATAAACCAAAGTGAATTGTCTGCAGGAGGCCCTGGCGCATGAATCTGGGCAGCGGGAACGACCTCGGATCACCAGGGGCCGAGAAAACCACCGACACATGGGGCCGGACACTCAGGGTCAGGGAAAAATCCAATATATATCTGGTGATATCTCGGGTGTTATTAGAGATAGCGCAATAAACCGAAGTGAATTATCTGCAGGAGGCCCTGCCGCATGAATCTGTGCAGCGGGAACGACCTCGGACCTCCAGGGGCCGATGAAACCACCGTCTCATGGGGCCGGACTGTCATGGTCAGGGAAAAATCCAATATATATCTGGTGATATCTCGGGTGCTATTAGAGATAGCGCAATAAATCAACGTGGATTGTCTGTAGGAGGCCCTGGCGCATGAATCTGCCCAGCGGAAACGACCTCGGACAACCAGGGGCCGAGAAAACCACCGACACATGGGGCCGGACTGTCATGGCCAGGGAAAAATCCAATATATATCTGGTGATATCTCGGGTGCTATTAGAGAGAGCGCAATAAACCAAAGTGAATTATCTGCAGGAGGCCCTGGCGCATGCATCTGTGCAGCGGGAACGACCTCGGACCACCAGGGGCCGAGAAAATCACCGTCTCATGGGGCCGGACAGTAAGGGTCAGGGAAAAACCCAATATATATCTGGTGATATCTCGGGTGCTATTAGAGATAGCGCAATAAATCAATTTGGGTTGTCTGTAGGAGGCCCTGGCGCATGCATCTGTGCAGCGGGAAGGACCTCGGACCACCAGGGGCCGAGAAAACCACCGTCTCATGGGGCCGGACACTCAGGGTCAGGGAAAAATCCAATATATATCTGGTGATATCTCGGGTGCTATTAGAGATAGCGCAATAAATCAATTTGGATTGTCTGTAGGAGGCCCTGGCGCATGAATCTGGCCAGCGGAAACGACCTCGGACCACCAGGGGCCGAGAAAATTACAGATATTCGGTATCCGTCACCCAAGGTCATGTAAAAATCCAGCATATATCTGGTGATATCTCGGGTGCTATTAGAGAGAGCGCAATAAACCAAAGTGAATTATCTGCAGGAGGCCCAATCGCATGCATCTGTGCAGCGGGAACGACCTCGGACCACCAGGGGCCGAGAAAACCACCGTCTCATGGGGCCGGACACTCAGTGTCAGGGAAAATCCAATATATATCTGGTGATATCTCGGGTGCTATTAGAGATAGCGCAATAAATCAAAGTGGATTGTCTGTAGGAGGCCCTGGCGCATGAATCTGGCCAGCGGAAACGACCTCGGACTACCAGGGGCCGAGAAAACCACCGTCTCATGTGGCCGGACACTCAGGGTCAGGGGAAAATCCAATATATATCTGGTGATATCTCTGGTGCTATTAGAGATAGCGCAATAAATCAAGGTGCATTGTCTGCAGGAAGCCCTGGCGCATGACTCTGTGCAGCGGGAACGACCTCGGACCACCAGGGGCCGAAAAAACCACAGTCTCATAGGGCCGGACTGTCAGCGTCAGGGGAAAATCCATTATATATCTGGTGATATCTCGGGTGCTATTAGAGATAGCGCAATAAACCAAAGTGAATTATCTGCAGGAGGCCCTGGCGCCTGAATCTGTGCAGCGGAAACGACCCCGGACCACCAGGGGCCGAGAAAATCACTGTCTCATGGGGCCGGACTGTCAGGGTCAGGGAAAAATCCAATATATATCTGGTGATATCTCGGGTGCTATTACAGATAGCGCAATAAATCAAAGAGAATTGTCTGTAGGAGGCCCTGGCGCATGAATCTGGGCAGCGGGAACGACCTCGGACAACCAGGGGCCGAGAAAACCACCGTCTCATGGGGCCGGACACTCACGGTCGGGGAAAAATCCAATATATATCTGGTGATATCTCGGGTGCTATTAGAGATAGCGCAATAAACCAAAGTGCATTGTCATGAGGAAGCCCTGGCGCATGATTCTGTGCAGCGGGAACGACCTCGGACCACCAGCGGCCGAGAAAACCACAGTCTCATAGGGCCGGACACTCAGGGTCAGGGGAAAACCCAATATATATCTGGTGATATCTTGGCTGCTATTAGGGATAGCGTAATAAACCAAAGTGAATTATCTGTAGGAGGCCCTGGCGCATGATTCTGTGCAGCGGAAACGACCTCGGACCACCAGGGGCCGAGAAAATCACCGTCTCATGGGGCCGGACTGTCAGGGTCAGGGAAAAATCCAATATATATCTGGTGATATCTCGGGTGCTATTAGAGATAGCGCAATAAACCAAAGTGCATTGTCTGCGGGAGGCCCTGGCGCATGAATCTGTGCAGCGCGAACGACCTCGGACCACCAGGGGCCGAGAAAACCAGTCTCTTGTGCCAGACAGTCAGGGTCAGGGGAAAATCCAATATATATCTGATGATATCTCCGGTGCTATTAGAGATAGCGCAATAAATCAAAGTGCATTGTCTGCAGGAAGCCCTGACGCATGAATCTGTGCAGCGGGAACGACCTCGGACCACCAGGGCCCGCGAAAACCACAGTCTCATGGGGCCGAGAACTCAGGGTCAGGCAAAAATCAAATATATATCTGGTGATATCTCGGGCGCTATTAGAGATAGCGCAATAAATGAAAGTGCAATGTCTGCAGGAAGCCCTGGCGCATGATTCTGTGCAGCGGAAACGACCTCGGACCACCAGGGGCCGAGAAAATCACCGTCTCATGGGGCCGGACTGTCAGCGTCAGGGAAAAATCCAATATATATCTGGTGATCTCTCGGGTGCTATTAGAGATAGCGCAATAAACCAAAGTGAATTGTCTGCAGGAGGCCCTGGCGCATGAATCTGGGCAGCGGGAACGACCTCGGATCACCAGGGGCCGAGAAAACCACCGACACATGGGGCCGGACACTCAGGGTCAGGGAAAAATCCAATATATATCTGGTGATATCTCGGGTGTTATTAGAGATAGCGCAATAAACCGAAGTGAATTATCTGCAGGAGGCCCTGCCGCATGAATCTGTGCAGCGGGAACGACCTCGGACCTCCAGGGGCCGATGAAACCACCGTCTCATGGGGCCGGACTGTCATGGTCAGGGAAAAATCCAATATATATCTGGTGATATCTCGGGTGCTATTAGAGATAGCGCAATAAATCAACGTGGATTGTCTGTAGGAGGCCCTGGCGCATGAATCTGCCCAGCGGAAACGACCTCGGACAACCAGGGGCCGAGAAAACCACCGACACATGGGGCCGGACTGTCATGGCCAGGGAAAAATCCAATATATATCTGGTGATATCTCGGGTGCTATTAGAGAGAGCGCAATAAACCAAAGTGAATTATCTGCAGGAGGCCCTGGCGCATGCATCTGTGCAGCGGGAACGACCTCGGACCACCAGGGGCCGAGAAAATCACCGTCTCATGGGGCCGGACAGTAAGGGTCAGGGAAAAACCCAATATATATCTGGTGATATCTCGGGTGCTATTAGAGATAGCGCAATAAATCAATTTGGGTTGTCTGTAGGAGGCCCTGGCGCATGCATCTGTGCAGCGGGAAGGACCTCGGACCACCAGGGGCCGAGAAAACCACCGTCTCATGGGACCGGACACTCAGGGTCAGGGAAAAATCCAATATATATCTGGTGATATCTCGGGTGCTATTAGAGATAGCGCAATAAATCAATTTGGATTGTCTGTAGGAGGCCCTGGCGCATGAATCTGGCCAGCGGAAACGACCTCGGACCACCAGGGGCCGAGAAAATTACAGATATTCGGTATCCGTCACCCAAGGTCATGTAAAAATCCAGCATATATCTGGTGATATCTCGGGTGCTATTAGAGAGAGCGCAATAAACCAAAGTGAATTATCTGCAGGAGGCCCAATCGCATGCATCTGTGCAGCGGGAACGACCTCGGACCACCAGGGGCCGAGAAAACCACCGTCTCATGGGGCCGGACACTCAGTGTCAGGGAAAATCCAATATATATCTGGTGATATCTCGGGTGCTATTAGAGATAGCGCAATAAATCAAAGTGGATTGTCTGTAGGAGGCCCTGGCGCATGAATCTGGCCAGCGGAAACGACCTCGGACTACCAGGGGCCGATAAAACCACCGTCTCATGTGGCCGGACACTCAGGGTCAGGGGAAAATCCAATATATATCTGGTGATATCTCTGGTGCTATTAGAGATAGCGCAATAAATCAAGGTGCATTGTCTGCAGGAAGCCCTGGCGCATGATTCTGTGCAGCGGGAACGACCTCGGACCACCAGGGGCCGAAAAAACCACAGTCTCATAGGGCCGGACTGTCAGCGTCAGGGGAAAATCCATTATATATCTGGTGATATCTCGGGTGCTATTAGAGATAGCGCAATAAACCAAAGTGAATTATCTGCAGGAGGCCCTGGCGCCTGAATCTGTGCAGCGGAAACGACCCCGGACCACCAGGGGCCGAGAAAATCACTGTCTCATGGGGCCGGACTGTCAGGGTCAGGGAAAAATCCAATATATATCTGGTGATATCTCGGGTGCTATTACAGATAGCGCAATAAATCAAAGAGAATTGTCTGTAGGAGGCCCTGGCGCATGAATCTGGGCAGCGGGAACGACCTCGGACAACCAGGGGCCGAGAAAACCACCGTCTCATGGGGCCGGACACTCACGGTCGGGGAAAAATCCAATATATATCTGGTGATATCTCGGGTGCTATTAGAGATAGCGCAATAAACCAAAGTGCATTGTCATCAGGAAGCCCTGGCGCATGATTCTGTGCAGCGGGAACGACCTCGGACCACCAGCGGCCGAGAAAACCACAGTCTCATAGGGCCGGACACTCAGGGTCAGGGGAAAACCCAATATATATCTGGTGATATCTTGGCTGCTATTAGGGATAGCGTAATAAACCAAAGTGAATTATCTGTAGGAGGCCCTGGCGCATGATTCTGTGCAGCGGAAACGACCTCGGACCACCAGGGGCCGAGAAAATCACCGTCTCATGGGGCCGGACTGTCAGGGTCAGGGAAAAATCCAATATATATCTGGTGATATCTCGGGTGCTATTAGAGATAGCGCAATAAATCAAAGTGCATTATCTGTAGGAGGCACTGGCGAATGATTCTGTGCAGCAGGAACGACCTCGGACCACCAGGGGCCGAGAAAATTACAGATATTCGAAATCCGCCACCCAAGGTCATGTAAAAATCCTGCATATATCTGGTGATATCTCGGGCGCTATTACAGATAGCGTAATAAACCAAAGTGCATTGTCTGTAGGAGGCCCTGGCGCATGAATCTGGGCAGCGGGAACGACCTCGGGCCACCAGGGGCCGAGAAAACCACCGACTCACGGGGCCGGACACTCAGGGTCAGTGGAAAATCCAATATATATCTGGTGATATCTCGGGTGCTATTAGAGATAGCGCAATAAATCAAAGTGGATTGTCTGTAGGAGACCCTGGCGCATGAATCTGGCCAGCGGAAACGACCTCGGACCACCAGGGGCCGAGAAAACCACCGTCTCATGTGGCCGGACACTCAGGGTCAGGGGAAAATCCAATATATATCTGGTGATATCTCGGGTGCTATTAGAGATAGCGCAATAAATCAAAGTGCATTGTCTGCAGGAAGCCCTGACGCATGAATCTGTGCAGCGGGAACGACCTCGGACCACCAGGGGCCGAGAAAACCACAGTCTCATAGGGCCGGACACTCAGGGTCAGGGGAAAACCCAATATATATCTGGTGATATCTTGGCAGCTATTAGGGATAGCGTAATAAACCAAAGTGAATTATCTGTAGGAGGCCCTGGCGCATGAATCTGTGCAGCGGGAACGACCTCGGACCACCAGGTGCCGAGAAAACCACCGTCTCATGGGGCCGGACACTCACGGTCGGGGAAAAATCCAATACACATCTGGTGATATCACGGGCGCTATTAGAGATAGCGCAATAAATCAAAGTGCATTGTCTGCAGGAAGCCCTGGCGCATGATTCTGTGCAGCGGAAACGTCCTCGGACCACCAGGGGCCGAGAAAATCACCGTCTCATGGGGCCGGACACTCAGTGTCAGGGAAAATCCAATATATATCTGGTGATATCTCGGGTGCTATTAGAGATAGCGCAATAAATCAAAGTGGATTGTCTGTAGGAGGCCCTGGCGCATGAATCTGGCCAGCGGAAACGACCTCGGACCACCAGCGGCCGAGAAAACCACCGACTCACGGTACCGGACACTCAGGGTCAGTGGAAAATCCAGTATATATCTGGTGATATCTCGGGTGCTATTAGAGATAGCGCAATAAACCAAAGTGAATTGTCTGCAGGAGGCCCTGGCGCATGAATCTGTGTAGCGAGAATGACCTCGGACCACCAGGGGCCGAGAAAACCACCGACACATGGCGCCGGACACCCAAGGTCATGTAAATACCCAGGCTGTATCTAATGATATCTCGGGTGCTATTAGAGATAGCGCAATAAATCAAAGTGCATTGTCATCAGGAAGCCCTGGCGCATGATTCTGTGCAGCGGGAACGACCTCGGACCACCAGCGGCCGAGAAAACCACAGTCTCATAGGGCCGGACACTCAGGGTCAGGGGAAAACCCAATATATATCTGGTGATATCTTGGCAGCTATTAGGGATAGCGTAATAAACCAAAGTGAATTATCTGTAGGAGGCCCTGGCGCATGAATCTGTGCAGCGGGAACGACCTCGGACCACCAGGTGCCGAGAAAACCACCGTCTCATGGGGCCGGACACTCACGGTCGGGGAAAAATCCAATACACATCTGGTGATATCACGGGCGCTATTAGAGATAGCGCAATAAATCAAAGTGCATTGTCTGCAGGAAGCCCTGGCGCATGATTCTGTGCAGCGGAAACGTCCTCGGACCACCAGGGGCCGAGAAAATCACCGTCTCATGGGGCCGGACACTCAGTGTCAGGGAAAATCCAATATATATCTGGTGATATCTCGGGTGCTATTAGAGATAGCGCAATAAATCAAAGTGGATTGTCTGTAGGAGGCCCTGGCGCATGAATCTGGCCAGCGGAAACGACCTCGGACCACCAGCGGCCGAGAAAACCACCGACTCACGGTGCCGGACACTCAGGGTCAGTGGAAAATCCAGTATATATCTGGTGATATCTCGGGTGCTATTAGAGATAGCGCAATAAACCAAAGTGAATTGTCTGCAGGAGGCCCTGGCGCATGAATCTGTGTAGCGAGAATGACCTCGGACCACCAGGGGCCGAGAAAACCACCGACACATGGCGCCGGACACCCAAGGTCATGTAAATACCCAGGCTGTATCTAATGATATCTCGGGTGCTATTAGAGATAGCGCAATAAATCAAAGTGCATTGTCATCAGGAAGCCCTGGCGCATGATTCTGTGCAGCGGGAACGACCTCGGACCACCAGCGGCCGAGAAAACCACAGTCTCATAGGGCCGGACACTCAGGGTCAGGGGAAAACCCAATATATATCTGGTGATATCTTGGCAGCTATTAGGGATAGCGTAATAAACCAAAGTGAATTATCTGTAGGAGGCCCTGGCGCATGAATCTGTGCAGCGGGAACGACCTCGGACCACCAGGTGCCGAGAAAACCACCGTCTCATGGGGCCGGACACTCACGGTCGAGGAAAAATCCAATACACATCTGGTGATATCACGGGCGCTATTAGAGATAGCGCAATAAATCAAAGTGCATTGTCTGCAGGAAGCCCTGGCGCATGATTCTGTGCAGCGGAAACGACCTCGGACCACCAGGGGCCGAGAAAATCACAGTCTCATGGGGCCGAGATCTCAGGGTCAGGCAAAAATCCAATATATATCTGGTGATATCTCGGGTGCTATTACAGATAGCGCAATAAACCAAAGTGCTTTGTCTGCGGGAGGCCCTGGCGCATGCATCTGTGCAGCGGGAACGACCTCGGACCACCAGGGGCCGAGAAAACCACCGTCTCATGGGGCCGGACACTCAGGGTCAGGGAAAAATCCAATATATATCTGGTGATATCTCGGGTGTTATTAGAGAGAGCGCAATAAACCAAAGTGAATTATCTGCAGGAGGCCCTGGCGCATGCATCTGTGCAGCGGGAACGACCTCGGACCACCAGGGGCCGAGAAAATCACCGTCTCATGGGGCCGGACTGTAAGGGTCAGGGAAAAACCCAATATATATCTGGTGATATCTCGGGTGCTATTAGAGATAGCGCAATAAATCAATTTGGATTGTCTGTAGGAGGCCCTGGCGCATGCATCTGTGCAGCGGGAACGACCTCGGACCACCAGGGGCCGAGAAAACCACCGTCTCATGGGGCCGGACACTCAGGGTCAGGGAAAAATCCAATATATATCTGGTGATATCTCGGGTGCTATTAGAGATAGCGCAATAAATCAATTTGGATTGTCTGTAGGAGGCCCTGGCGCATGAATCTGCCCAGCGGAAACGACCTCGGACCACCAGGGGCCGAGAAAATTACAGATATTCGGAATCCGTCACCCAAGGTCATGTAAAAATCCAGCATATATCTGGTGATATCTCGGGTGCTATTAGAGAGAGCGTAATAAACCAAAGTGAATTATCTGCAGGAGGCCCTAGCGCATGCATCTGTGCAGCGGGAACGACCTCGGACCACCAGGGGCCGAGAAAACCACCGTCTCATGGGGCCGGACACTCAGTGTCAGGGAAAATCCAATATATATCTGGTGATATCTCGGGTGCTATTAGAGATAGCGCAATAAATCAAAGTGGATTGTCTGTATGAGGCCCTGGCGCATGAATCTGGCCAGCGGAAACGACCTCGGACCACCAGGGGCCGAGAAAACCACCGTCTCATGTGGCCGGACACTCAGGGTCAGGGGAAAATCCAATATATATCTGGTGATATCTCGGGTGCTATTACAGATAGCGCAATAAACCAAAGTGCTTTGTCTGCGGGAGGCCCTGGCGCATGAATCTGTGCAGCGGCACAGACCTCGGACAACCAGGGGCCGAGAAAACAACCGACACATGGCGCCGGACACCCAAGGTCATGTAAATACACAGGAATTATCTGATGATATCTCGGGTGCTATTAGAGATACTGCAATAAATCAAGGTGCATTGTCTGCAGGAAGCCCTGGCGCATGATTCTGTGCAGCGGGAACGACCTCGGACCACCAGGGGCCGAAAAAACCACAGTCTCATAGGGCCGGACTGTCAGCGTCAGGGGAAAATCCATTATATATCTGTTGATATCTCGGGTGCTATTAGAGATAGCGCAATAAACCAAAGTGAATTATCTGCAGGAGGCCCTGGCGCCTGAATCTGTGCAGCGGAAACGACCCCGGACCACCAGGGGCCGAGAAAATCACTGTCTCATGGGGCCGGTCTGTCAGGGTCAGGGAAAAATCCAATATATATCTGGTGATATCTCGGGTGCTATTACAGATAGCGCAATAAATCAAAGAGAATTGTCTGTAGGAGGCCCTGGCGCATGAATCTGGGCAGCGGGAACGACCTCGGACAACCAGGGGCCGAGAAAACCACCGTCTCATGGGGCCGGACACTCAGGGTCGGGTAAAAATCCAATATATATCTGGTGATATCTCGGGTGCTATTAGAGATAGCGCAATAAACCAAAGTGAATTGTCTGCAGGAGGCCCTGGCGCATGAATCTGTGTAGCGAGAATGACCCCGGACCACCAGGGGCCGAGAAAACCACCGGCACATGGCGCCGGACACCCAAGGTCATGTAAATACCCAGGCTGTATCTAATGATATCTCGGGTGCTATTAGAGATAGCGCAATAAATCAAAGTGCATTGTCATCAGGAAGCCCTGGCGCATGATTCTGTGCAGCGTGAACGACCTCGGACCACCAGCGGCCGAGAAAACCACAGTCTCATAGGGCCGGACACTCAGGGTCAGGGGAAAACCCAATATATATCTGGTGATATCTTGGCTGCTATTAGGGATAGCGTAATAAACCAAAGTGAATTATCTGTAGGAGGCCCTGGCCCATGAGTCTGTGCAGCGGGAACGACCTCGGACCACCAGGGGCCGAGAAAACCACCGTCTCATGGGGCCGGACTGTCAGGGTCAGGGAAAAATCCAATATATATCTGGTGATATCTCGGGTGCTATTAGAGATAGCGCAATAAATCAAAGTGCATTCTCTGTAGGAGGCACTGGCGAATGATTCTGTGCAGCAGGAACGACCTCGGACCACCAGGGGCCGAGAAAATTACAGATATTCGAAATCCGCCACCCAAGGTCATGTAAAAATCCTGCATATATCTGGTGATATCTCGGGCGCTATTACAGATAGCGTAATAAACCAAAGTGCATTGTCTGTAGGAGGCCCTGGCGCATGAATCTGGGCAGCGGGAACGACCTCGGGCCACCAGGGGCCGAGAAAACCACCGACTCACGGGGCCGGACACTCAGGGTCAGTGGAAAATCCAATATATATCTGGTGATATCTCGGGTGCTATTAGAGATAGCGCAATAAATCAAAGTGGATTGTCTGTAGGAGACCCTGGCGCATGAATCTGGCCAGCGGAAACGACCTCGGACCACCAGGGGCCGAGAAAACCACCGTCTCATGTGGCCGGACACTCAGGGTCAGGGGAAAATCCAATATATATCTGGTGATATCTCGGGTGCTATTAGAGATAGCGCAATAAATCAAAGTGCATTGTCTGCAGGAAGCCCTGACGCATGAATCTGTGCAGCGGGAACGACCTCGGACCTCCAGGGGCCGCGAAAACCACAGTCTCATGGGGCCGAGATCTCAGGGTCAGGCAAAAATCCAATATATATCTGGTGATATCTCGGGTGCTATTACAGATAGCGCAATAAACCAAAGTGCTTTGTCTGCGGGAGGCCCTGGCGCATGAATCTGTGCAGCGGCACAGACCTCGGACAACCAGGGGCCGAGAAAACAACCGACACATGGGGCCGGACACTCAGGGTCAGGGAAAAATCCAATATATATCCGATGACATCTCGGGTGCTATTACAGATTGCGCAATAAATCAAAGAGAATTGTCTGTAGGAGGCCCTGGCGCATGAATCTGGGCAGCGGGAACGACCTCGGACAACCAGGGTCCGAGAAAACCACCGTCTCATGGGGCCGGACACTCAGGGTCGGGTAAAAATCCAATATATATCTGGTGATATCTCGGGTGCTATTAGAGATAGCGCAATAAACCAAAGTGAATTGTCTGCAGGAGGCCCTGGCGCATGAATCTGTGTAGAGAGAATGACCTCGGACCACCAGGGGCCGAGAAAACCACCGACACATGGCGCCGGACACCCAAGGTCATGTAAATACCCAGGCTGTATCTAATGATATCTCGGGTGCTATTAGAGATAGCGCAATAAATCAAAGTGCATTGTCATCAGGAAGCCCTGGCGCATGATTCTGTGCAGCGGGAACGACCTCGGACCACCAGCGGCCGAGAAAACCACAGTCTCATAGGGCCGGACACTCAGGGTCAGGGGAAAACCCAATATTTATCTGGTGATATCTTGGCTGCTATTAGGGATAGCGTAATAAACCAAAGTGAATTATCTGTAGGAGGCCCTGGCGCATGAATCTGTGCAGCGGGAACGACCTCGGACCACCAGGTGCCGAGAAAACCACCGTCTCATGGGGCCGGACACTCACGGTCGGGGAAAAATCCAATACACATCTGGTGATATCACGGGCGCTATTAGAGATAGCGCAATAAATCAAAGTGCATTGTCTGCAGGAAGCCCTGGCGCATGATTCTGTGCAGCGGAAACGACCTCGGACCACCAGGGGCCGAGAAAATCACCGTCTCATGGGGCCGGACTGTCAGGGTCAGGGAAAAATCCAATATATATCTGGTGATATCTCGGGTGCTGTTAGAGATAGCGCAATATATCAAAGTGCATTGTCTGTAGGAGGCACTGGCGAATGAATCTGTGCAGCAGGAACGACCTCGGACCACCAGGGACCGAGAAAATCACCGTCTCATGGAGCCGGACTGTCAGGGTCAGGGAAAAATCCAATATATATCTGGTGATATCTCGGGTGTTATTAGAGATAGCGCAATAAACCAAAGTGCATTGTCTGTAGGAGGCCCTGGCTCATGAATCTGGGCAGCGGGAACGACCTCGGACCACCAGGGGCCGAGAAAACCACCGACACATGGCGCCAGACACCCAAGGTCATGTAACTACCCAGGATGTATCTGATGATATCTCCGGTGCAATTAGAGATAGCGCAATAAATCAAAGTGCATTGTCTGCAGGAAGCCCTGGCGCATGATTCTGTGCAGCGGGAACGACCTCGGACCTCCAGGGGCCGAAAAAACCACCGTCTCATGGGGCCGGACACTCAGGGACAGGGAAATATACAATATATATCTGGTGATATCTTGGGTGCTATTAGAGATAGCGCAATAAACAAAAGTGAATTATCTCTAGGAGGCCCTGGCGCATGCATCTGTGCAGCGGGAACGACCTCCGACCACGAGGGGCCGAGACAACCACCCTCTCATGGGGCCGGATACTCAGGGTCAGGGGAAAATCCAATATATATCTGCTGATATCTCGGGTGCTATTAGAGATAGCGCAATAAATCAAAGTGCATGGTCTGTAGGAGACCGTGTCGCATGAAACTGGACGGCGGGAACGACCTCGGACCACCAGGGGCCGAGAAAACCACCGTCTCATGGGGCCGGACACTCAGGGACAGGGAAAAATCCAATATATATCTGGTGATATCTCGGGTGCTATTACAGATAGCGCAACAAATCAAAGTGCATTGTCTGTAGGAGGCCCTGGCGCATGAATCTGGGCAGCAGGAACGACCTCGGACCACCAGGGGCCGAGAAAACCACAGTCTCATGGGGCCGGACACTCAGGGTCAGGGGAAAATCCAATATATATCTGCTGATATCTCGGGTGCTATTAGTGATAGCGCAATAATCCAAAGTGAATTATCTGAAGGAGGCCCTGGCGCATGCATCTGTGCAGCGTGAACGACCTCGGACCACCAGGGGCCAAGAAAACCACCGTCTCATGGGGCCTGACACTCAGGGACAGGGAAAAATCCAATATATATCTGGTGATATCTCGGGTGCTATTACAGATAGCGCAACAAATCAAAGTGCATTGTCTGTAGGAGGCCCTGGCGCATGAATCTGGGCAGCAGGAACGACCTCGGACCACCAGGGGCCGAGAAAACCACAGTCTCATGGGGCCGGACACTCAGGGCCAGGGGAAAATCCAATATATATCTGCTGATATCTCGGGTGCTATTAGTGATAGCGCAATAAACCAATGTGAATTATCTGCAGGAGGCCCTGGCGCATGAATCTGTGCAGCGGGAACGACCTCGGGCCACCAGGGGCCGAGAAAATTACAGATATTTGGAATCCGTCACCCAAGGTCATGTAAAAATCCAGCATATATCTGGTGATATCTCGGGTGCTATTACAGATAGCGCAATAAATCAAAGTTCATTGACTGTAGGAGGCCCTGGTGCATGAATCTGTGCAGCTGGAACGACCTCGGACCATCAGGGGCCGAGAAAACCACCGTCTCATGGAGTCCGACTGTCAGGGTCAGGGAAAAATCCAATATATATCTGGTGATATCTCGGGTGCTATTAGAGATAGCGCAATAAATCATAGTGCATTGTCTGCAGGAGGCCCTAGCGCATGAATCTGTGCAGCGGGATCGACCTCGGACCACCAGGGGCCGAGAAAATCACCGTCTCATGGGGCCGGACTGTCAGGGTCAGGGAAAAATCCAATATATATCTGGTGATATCTCGGGTGCTATTAGAGATAGCTCAATAAATCAAAGTGAGTTATCTGCACGGGACCCTGGCGCATGAATCTGTGCAGCGGGAACGACCTCGGACCACCAAGGGCCGAGAAAATCACCGTCTCATGGGGCCGGACTGTCAGGGTCAGGGAAAAATCCCATATATATCTGGTGATATCTCGGGTGCTATTAGAGATAGGGCAATAAATCAAAGTGAATTATCTGCAGGGGGCCCTGGCGCATGAATCTGTGCATCGGGATCGACCTCGGACCACCAGGGGCTGAGAAAACCACCGACACATGGGGCCGGACACTCAGGGTCAGGGGAAAATACAATTTATACCTGGTGATATCTCGGGTGCTATTACAGATAGCGCAATAAATCAAAGTGCATTGTCTGTAGGAGGCCCTGGCGCATGAATCTGTGAAGCGGGATCGACCTCGGACCACCAGGGGCCGAGAAAACCACCGACACATGGGGCCGGACACTCAGGGTCGGGGAAAAATTCAATATATATCTGGTGATATCTCGGGTGCACTTACAGACAGCGCAATAAATCAAAGTGCATTGTCTGTAGGAGGCCCTGGCGCATGAATCTGTGCAGCGGGATCGACCTCCGACCACCAGGGGCCGAGAAAATCACCGTCTCATGGGGCCGGACTGTCAGGGTCAGGGAAAAATCCAATATATATCTGGTGATATCTCGGGTGCTATTAGAGATATGGCAATAAACCAAAGTGAATTATCTATAGGAGGCACTGGCGCATGAATCTCAGCAGCGGGAACGACCTCGGACAACCATGGGCCGAGAAATTACCGTCTCATGGGGCCGGACACTCAGGGTCAGGGGAAAATACAATATATACCTGGCGATATCTCGGGTGCTATTACAGATAGCGCAATAAATCAAAGTGCGTTGTCTGTAGGAGGCCCTGGCGCATGAATCTGTGCAGCGGGATCGACCTCGGACCACCAGGGGCCGAGAAAACCACCGTCTCATGGGGCCGGACATTTAGGGTCAGGGAAAAATCCAATATATATCTGGTGATATCTCGGGTGCTATTACAGATAGCGCAATAAATCAAAGTGCATTGTCTGTAGGAGGCCCTGACGCATGAATCTGTGCAGCGGGAACGACCTCGGACCACCAGGGGCCGAGAAATCTACCGACACATGGGGCCGGACACCCAAGGTCATGTAAAAACCCAGGATGTACCTGATGATATCTCGGGTGCTATTACAGATAGCGCAATAAATCAAAGTGCATTGTCTGCACGAAGCCCTGGCGCATGAATATGGCCAGCGGGAACGACCTCGGACCACCAGGGGCCGAGAAAAGCACCGTCTCATGGGGCCGGACACTCAGGGTCAGGGGAAAAGCCAATAAATATCTGGTGATATCTCGGGTGCTATTAGAGATAGCGCAATAAACCAAAGTGAATTATCTGCAGGAGGTCCTGGCGCATGAATCTGTGCAGCGGGAACGACCTCCGACCACCAGGGGCCGAGAAAACCACAGTCTCATGGGGCCGGACACTCAGCGTCAGGGAAAAATCCAATATATATCTGGTGATATCTCGGGTGTTATTACAGATAGCGCAATAATCCAAAGTGCTTTCTCTGCGGGAGGCCCTGGAGCATAAATCTGTGCAGCGGCAAAGACCTCGGACAACCAGGGGCCGAGAAAACCACCGACACATGGGGCCGGACACTCAGGGTCAGGGAAAAATCCAATATATATCTGGTGATATCTCGGGTGCTATTACAGATAGCGCAATAAATCAAAGTGCATTGTCTGTAGGAGGCCCAGGCGCATGAATCTGGGCAGCGGGAACGACCTCGGACCACCAGGGGCCGAGAAAACCACCGTCTCATGGGGCCGGACACTCAGGGTCGGGGAAAAATTCAATATATATCTGGTGATATCTCGGGTGCACTTACAGACAGCGCAATAAATCAAAGTGCATTGTCTGTAGGAGGCCCTGGCGCATGAATCTGTGCAGCGGGATCGACCTCCGACCACCAGGGGCCGAGAAAATCACCGTCTCATGGGGCCGGACTGTCAGGGTCAGGGAAAAATCCAATATATATCTGGTGATATCTCGGGTGCTATTAGAGATATGGCAATAAACCAAAGTGAATTATCTATAGGAGGCACTGGCGCATGAATCTCAGCAGCGGGAACGACCTCGGACAACCATGGGCCGAGAAATTACCGTCTCATGGGGCCGGACACTCAGGGTCAGGGGAAAATACAATATATACCTGGCGATATCTCGGGTGCTATTACAGATAGCGCAATAAATCAAAGTGCGTTGTCTGTAGGAGGCCCTGGCGCATGAATCTGTGCAGCGGGATCGACCTCGGACCACCAGGGGCCGAGAAAACCACCGTCTCATGGGGCCGGACATTTAGGGTCAGGGAAAAATCCAATATATATCTGGTGATATCTCGGGTGCTATTACAGATAGCGCAATAAATCAAAGTGCATTGTCTGTAGGAGGCCCTGACGCATGAATCTGTGCAGCGGGAACGACCTCGGACCACCAGGGGCCGAGAAATCTACCGACACATGGGGCCGGACACCCAAGGTCATGTAAAAACCCAGGATGTACCTGATGATATCTCGGGTGCTATTACAGATAGCGCAATAAATCAAAGTGCATTGTCTGCACGAAGCCCTGGCGCATGAATATGGCCAGCGGGAACGACCTCGGACCACCAGGGGCCGAGAAAAGCACCGTCTCATGGGGCCGGACACTCAGGGTCAGGGGAAAAGCCAATAAATATCTGGTGATATCTCGGGTGCTATTAGAGATAGCGCAATAAACCAAAGTGAATTATCTGCAGGAGGTCCTGGCGCATGAATCTGTGCAGCGGGAACGACCTCCGACCACCAGGGGCCGAGAAAACCACAGTCTCATGGGGCCGGACACTCAGCGTCAGGGAAAAATCCAATATATATCTGGTGATATCTCGGGTGTTATTACAGATAGCGCAATAATCCAAAGTGCTTTCTCTGCGGGAGGCCCTGGAGCATAAATCTGTGCAGCGGCAAAGACCTCGGACAACCAGGGGCCGAGAAAACCACCGACACATGGGGCCGGACACTCAGGGTCAGGGAAAAATCCAATATATATCTGGTGATATCTCGGGTGCTATTACAGATAGCGCAATAAATCAAAGTGCATTGTCTGTAGGAGGCCCAGGCGCATGAATCTGGGCAGCGGGAACGACCTCGGACCACCAGGGGCCGAGAAAACCACCGTCTCATGGGGCCGGACACTCAGGGTCAGGGAAAAATCCAATATATATCTGGTGATATCTCGGGTGCTATTAGAGATAGCGCAATAAACCAAAGTGAATTATCAGCAGGAGGCCCTGGCGCATGAATCTGTGCAGCGGGAACGACCTAGGACCACTAGGGTCCGAGAAAACCACCGTCTCATGGGGCCGGACACTCAGGGTCAGGGAAAAATCCAATATATATCTGCTGATATCTCGGGTGCTATTACAGATAGCGCAATAAATCAAAGTGCATTGTCTGTAGGAGGCCCTGGCGCATGAATCTGGGCAGCGGAAACGACCTCGGATCACCAGGGGCCGAGAAAACCACCGACACATGGGGCCGGACACCCACGGTCATTCAAAAATCCAGTATATATCTGGTGATATCTCGGGTGCTATTAGAGATAGCGCGATAAATCACAGTGAATTATCTGCACGAGGCCCTTGCGCATGCATCTGTGCTGCGGGAACGACCTAGGACCACTAGGGTCCGAGAAAACCACCGTCTCATGGGGCCGGACACTCAGGGTCAGGGAAAAATCCAATATATATCTGGTGATATCTCGGATGCTATTAGAGATAGCGCAATAAACCAAAGTGAATTATCTGCAGGACGCCCTGGGGCTTGAATCCGTGCAGCGGGAACGACCTCGGACAACCAGGGGCCGAGAAATCCACCGTCTAATGGAGCCGGACACTCATGGTCAGGGAAAAATCCAATATATATCTGGTGATGTCTCGGGTGCTACTAGAGACAGCGCAATAAACCAAAGTGAATTATCTGCAGGAGGCCCTGGCGCATGAGTGTGTGCAGCGGGAACGACCTCGGACCACCAGGGGCCGAGAAAACCACCGTCTCATGGGGCCGAACACTCAGGGTCAGGGAAAAATCCAATGTATATCTGGTGATATCTCGGGTGCTATTACAGATAGCGCAATAAAGCAAAGTGCATTGTCTGTAGGAGTCCCTGGCGCATGAATCTGTGCGGTGGGAACGACCTTGGACCACCAGGGGCCGAGAAAACCACAGTCTCATGGGGCCGGACACTCAGGGTCAGGGGAAAATCCAATATATATCTGGCGATATCTCGGATGCTATTAGAGATAGCGCAATGAACCAAAGTGAATTATCTGCAGGAGGCCCTGGCGCATGAATCTGTGCAGCGGCAACGACCTCGGACCACCAGGGGCCGAGAAAACCACCGACACATGGAGCCGGACACCCAAAGTCATGTAACAATCCAGGATGTACCTGATGATATCTCGGGTGCTATTACAGATAGCGCAATTAATCAAAGTGCATTGTCTGCAGGAGGCCCTGGCGCATGAATCTGGGTAGCGGGAACGACCTCGGAACACCAGGGGCCGAGAAAACCACCGTCTCATGGGGCCGTACTCTCAGGGTCAGGGAAAAATCCAATGTATATCTGGTGATATCTGGGGTGCTATTAGAGATAGAGCAATAAACCAAAGTGAATTATCTGCAGGAGGCCATGGCGCATGAATCTGTGCGGCGGGAACGACCTCGGACAACCAGGGGCCGAGAAAACCACAGTCTCATGGGGCCGGACACTCAGGGTCAGGGGAAAATCCAATATATATCTAGTGATATCTCGGGTGCTATTAGATATAGCGCAATAAACCAAAGTGAATTATCTGCAGGAGGCTCTGGCGCATGCATCTGTGTAGCGGGAACGACCTCGGACCACCAGGGGCCGAGAAAACCACCGTCTCATGGGGCCGGACACTCAGGGTCAGAGAAAAATCTAATATATATCTGGTGATATCTCGGTTGCTATTACAGATAGCGCAATAAATCAAAGTGCATTGTCTGTAGGAGGACCTGGCGCACGAATCTGGGGAGCGGGAACGACCTCGGACCACCAGGGGCCGAGAAAACCACCGTCTCATGGGGCCGGACTCTCAGGGTCAGGGAAAAATCCAATGTATATCTGGAGATATCTCGGTTGCTATTACAGATAGCGCAATAAATCAAAGTGCATTGTCTGTAGGAGTCCCTGGCGCATGAATCTGTGCGGCGGGAACGACCTCGGACCACGAGGGGCCGAGAAAACGACAGTCTCATGGGGCCGGACACTCAGGGTCAGGGGAAAATACAATATATATCTAGTGATATCTCGGGTGCTATTAGATATAGCGCAATAAACCAAAGTGAATTATCTGCAGGGGGCTCTGGCGCATGCAGCTGTGTAGCGGGAACTACCTCGGACCACCAGGGGCCGAGAAAACCACCGTCTCATGGGTCCGGACTCTCAGGGTCAGGGAATAATCCAATGTATATCTGGTGATATCTCGGTTGCTATTACAGATAGCGCCATAAATCAAAGTGCATTGTCTGTAGGAGGCCCTGGCGCATGAATCTGTCCAGCGGGAACGACCTCGGACCACCAGGGGCCGAGAAAACCACCGTCTCATGGGGCCGGACACTCAGGGTCCGGGGAAAATCCAATATATATCTGGTGATATCACGGATGCTACTAGAGATAGCGCAATAAACCAAAGTGAATTATCTGCAGGAGGCCCTGGCGCATGCATGTGTGCAGCGGGAACGACCTCGGACCACCAGGGGCCGAGAAAACCACCGTCTCATGGGGCCGGACACTCAGGGTCAGAGAAAAATCCAATATATATTTGGGGATATCTAGGGTGCTATTACAGATAGCGCAATAAATCAAAGTGCATTGTCTGTAGGAGTCCCTGGCGCATGAATCTTTGCGCCGGGAACGACCTCGGACCACCAGGGGCCGAGAAAACCACAGTCTCATGGGGCCGGACACTCAGGGTCAGGGAAAAATCCAATATATATCTGGTGATATCTCGGATGCTATTAGAGATAGCGCAATAAACCAAAGTGAATTATCTGCAGGAGGCCCTGGGGCTTGAATCCGTGCAGCGGGAACGACCTCGGACAACCAGGGGCCGAGAAAACCACCGTCTCATGGGGCCAGAAACTCAGGGTCAGGGAAAAATCAAATATATATCTGGTGATATCTCGGGTGCTACTAGAGATAGCGCAATCAACCAAAGTGAATTATCTGCAGGAGGCCCTGGCGCATGAATCTGTGCAGCGGGAACGACCTTGGACCACCAGGGGCCGAGAAAACCACAGTCTCATGGGGCCGGACACTCAGGGTCAGGGGAAAATCCAATATATATCTGGCGATATCTCGGATGCTATTAGAGATAGCGCAATGAACCAAAGTGAATTATCTGCAGGAGGCCCTGGCGCATGAATCTGTGCAGCGGCAACGACCTCGGACCACCGGGGGCCGAGAAAACCACCGACACATGGAGCCGGACACCCAAAGTCATGTAACAATCCAGGATGTACCTGATGATATCTCGGGTGCTATTACAGATAGCGCAATTAATCAAAGTGCATTGTCTGTAGGAGGCACTGGCGCGTGAATCTGTGGAGCATTGACGACATCGGACCACCAGGGGCCGAGAAAATTACAGATTTTCGGTATCCGTCACCCAATGTCATGTAAAAATCCAATATATATCTGGTGGTATCTGGGGTTCTATTACAGATAGCGCGATTAATCAAAGTGCATTGTCTGCAGGAGGCAAGGGCGCATGAATCTGTGCAGCGGCAACGACCTCGGACCACCAGGGGCCGAGAAAACCACCGTCTCATGTGGCCGGACACTCAGGGTCAGGGGAAAATCCACTATATTTCTGGTGATATCTCGGGTGCTATTAGAGATAGCGCAATAAACCAAAGTGAATTATCTGCAGGAGGCCCTAGCGCATGAATCTATGCAACGGGAACGACCTCGGACCACCAGGGGCCGAGAAAACCACAGTCTCATTGGGCCGGACACTCAGGGACAGGGGAAAATCCAATATATATCTGGTGATATCTCGGGTGCTATTAGCGATAGCGCAATAAACCAAAGTGAATTATCTGCAGGGGGCCCTGGCGCAGGAATCTGTGCAGCGGGAACGACCTCGGACCACCAGGGGCCGAGAAAACCACCTTCTCATGGGGCCGGACACTCAGGGTCAGAGAAAAATCCAATATATATCTGGTGATAACCTCGGGTGCTACTACAGATAGCGCAAGAAACCAAAGTGAATTATCTGCAGGGGGCCCTGGCGCAGGAATATGTGCAGCGGGAACGATCTCGGACCAACAGGGGCCCAGAAAACCACCGTCTCATGGGGCCGGTCATCAGGGTCAGGGAAAAATCCAATATATATCTTGTGATATCTCGGGTGCTATTACAGATAGCGCAATAAATCAAAGTGCATTGTCTGTAGGATAACCTGGCGGATGAGTCCGTGCAGCGGGAACGACCTCGGACCACCAGGGGCCGAGAAAACCACAGTCTCATGGGGCCGGACACTCAGGGTCAGGGGAAAATCCAATATATACCTGGTGATATCTCGGGTGCTATTACAGATAGCCCAATAAATCAAAGTGCATTGTCTGTAGGAGGCCTTTGCGCATGAATCTGTGCAGCGGGAACGATCTCGGACCACCAGGGGCCGAGAAAATCACCGTCTCATGGGGACCGACTGTCAGGGTCAGGAAAAAATCCAATATATATCTGGCGATATCTCGGGTGCTATTGGAGATAGCGCAATAAACCAAAGTGAATTGTCTGCAGGAGGCCCTGGCGCATGAATCTGTGCAGCAGGAACGACCTCGGACCACCAGGGGCCGAGAAAACCACCGTCTCATGGGGCCGGACACTCAGGGTCAGGGGAAAATCCAATGTATATCTGGTGATATCTCGGGTGCTATTAGAGATAGCGCAATAAATCAAAGTGCATTGCCTGCAGGAGGAACTGGCGAATGAATCTGTGCAGCAGGAACGACCTCGGACCACCAGGGGCCGAGAAAATTACAGATATTCGAAATCCGCCACCCAAGGCCATGTAAAAATCCAGCATATATCTGGTTATATCTCGGGTGCTATTACAGATAGCGCAATAAACCGAATTGCTTTGTCTGCGGGAGGCCCTGGCGCATGAATCTGTGCAGCGGGATCGACCTCGGACAACCAGGGGCCGAGAAAACCACAGTGTCATGGGGCCGGACACTCAGGGTCAGGGAAAAATCCATTATATATCTGGTGATATCTCAGGTGCTATTAGATATAGCGCCATAAACCAAAGTGCATTGACCGTAGGAGGCCCTGGCGCATGAATCTGTGCAGCGGGAAATACGTCGGACCACCAGGGGCCGAGGAAACCACCGTCTCATGTGGCCGGACACTCAGGGTCAGCGAAAAATCCATTATATATCTGTTGATATCTCGGTTCCCATTAGAGATAGGGCGATAAGTCAAAGTGCATTGTCTGGAGGAGGCTCTGGCGCATGAATCTGTGCAGCGGGAACGACCTCGGACAACCAGGGGCCGAGAAAACCACAGTGTCATGGGGCCGGACACTCAGGGTCAGGGAAAAATCCAATATATATCTTGTGATATCTCGGGTGCTATTAGAGATAGCGCAATAAACCAAAGTGCATTGACCGTAGTCGGCCCTGGCGCATGAATCTGTGCAGCGGGAACGACCTCGGACCACCAGGGGCCGAGGAAACCACCGTCTCATGGGGCCGGACACTCAGGGTCAGCGAAAAATCCAATATATATCTGGTGATATCTCGGGTGCTATTAGAGATAGCGCAATAAATCAAAGTGCATTTTCTGCAGGAAGCCATGGCGCATATTGCTGTGCAGCGGGAACGACCTCGGACCACCAGGTGCCGAGAAAATCACCGTCTCATGGGGCCGGACACTCATGGTCAGGGAAAAATCCAATATATATCTGGTGATATCTCAGGTGCTATTACAGATAGCGCGGTAAATCAAAGTGAATTATCTGCAGGACGCACTGGCGCATGCATCTGTGCAGCAGGAACGACATCGGACCACCAGGGGCCGAGAAAATTACAGATTTTCGGTATCCGTCACCGAAAGTCATGTAAATATCCAGCATATATATGGTGCTTTCTCGGGTGCTATTACAGATAGCGCGATAAATCAAAGTGAATTATCTGCAGGAGGCCCGGGCGCATGAATCTGTGCAGCGGCAACGACCTCGGACCACCAGGGGCCGAGAAAACCACAGTCTCATGTGGCCGGACACTCAGGGTCAGGGGAAAATCCAATATATTTCTGGTGATATCTCGGGTGCTATTAGAGATAGCGCAATAAACCAAAGTGAATTATCTGCAGGAGGCCCTAGCGCATGAATCTATGCAACGGGAACGACCTCGGACCACCAGGGGCCGAGAAAACCACAGTCTCATGGGGCCGGACACTCAGGGTCAGGGGAAAATCCAATATATATCTGGTGATATCTCGGGTGCTATTACAGACAGCGCAATAAATCAAAGTGCATTGTCTGTAGGAGGCCCCGGCGCATGAATCTGGGCAGCGGGAACGACCACGGGCCACCAGGGGCCGAGAAAACCACAGTCTCATGGGGCCGGACACTCAGGGTCAGGGGAAAATCCAATATATTTCTGGTGATATCTCGGGTGCTATTAGTGATACCGCAATAAACCAAAGTGAATTATCTGCAGGAGGCCCTGGCGCATGATTGTGTGCAGCGGGAACGACCTCGGACCACCAGGGGCGAAGAAAACCACCGTCTCATGGGACCGGACACTCAGGGTCAAGGAAAAATCCATTATATATCTGGTGATATCTCGGGTGCTATTACAGATAGCGCAATTAATCAAAGTGCATTGTCTGTAGGAGGCACTGGCGCATGAATCTGTGCAGCGGCAACGACCTCGGACCACCAGGGGCCGAGAAAACCACAGTCTCATGGGGCCGGACACTCAGGGTCAGGGAAAAATCCAATATATATCTGGTGATATCTCGGGTGCTATTACAGATAGCGCAATAAATCAAAGTGCATTGTCTGTAGGAGGCCCTGACGCATGAATCTGGGCAGCGGGAACGACCACGGGCCACCAGGGGCCGAGAAAACCACAGTCTCATGGGGCCGGACACTCAGGGTCAGGGAAAATTCAATATATATCTGGTGATATCTCGGGTGCTGTTAGAGATAGAGCAATAAACCAAAGTGAATTATCTGCAGGAGGCCATGGCGCATGAATCTGTGCAGCGGGAACGACCTCGGACCACCAGGGGCCGAAAAAACCACCGTCTCATGGGGCCGGACACTCAGGGTCAGGGGAAAATCCAATATATATCTGGTGATATCTCGGGTGCTATTACAGATAGCGCAATAAATCAAAGTGCATTGTCTGTAGGAGGCCCTGGCGCATGCATCTGGGCAGCGGGAACGACCTCGGAACACCAGGGGCCGAGAAAACCACAGTCCCATGGGGCCGGACACTGAGTGTCAGGGGAAAATCCAATATATATCTGGTGATATCTCGGGTGCTATTAGAGATAGCAAAATAAACCAAAGTGTATTATCTGCAGGAGGCCCTGGCGCATGCTTGTGTGCAGCGGGAACGACCTCGGACCACCAGGGGCCAAGAAAACCACCGTCTCATGGGGCCGGACACTCAGGGTCAGGGGAAAATCCAATATATATCTGGTGATATCTCGGGTGCTATTACAGATAGCGCAATAAATCAAAGTGCATTGTCCGTAGGCGGCCCTTGCGCATGAATCTGTGCAGCAGGAACGACATCGGACCACCAGGGGCCGAGAAAATTACATATTTTCGGTATCCGTCACCCAAAGTCATGTAAAAATCCAGCATATATATGGTGCTTTCTCGGGTGCTATTACAGATAGCGCAATAAATCAAAGTGCATTGTCTGTAGGAGGCCCTGGCACATGAATCTGTGCAGCGGGAACGACCCCTGACCACCAGGGGCCGAGAAAACCACCGTCTCATGGGACCGGACTGTCAGGGTAAGGGAAAAATCCATTATATATCTGGTGATATCTCGGTTGCCATTAGAGACAGGGCGATAAATCAAAGTGCATTGTCTGCAGGTGGCCCTGGCGCATGAATCTGTACAGCAGGAACGACCTCGGACAACCAGGGGCCGAGAAAACCACAGTGTCATGGGGCCGGACACTCAGGGTCAGGGAAAAATCCAATATATATATCTTGTGATATCTCGAGTGCTATTAGAGATACCGCAATAAACCAAAGTGCATTGACCGTAGGAGGCCCTGGCGCATGAATCTGTGCAGCGGGAACGACCTGGACCACCAGGGGCCGAGAAAACCACCGTCTCATGGGGCCGGACACTCAGGGTCAGGGAAAAATCCAATATATATATCTTGTGATATCTCGAGTGCTATTAGAGATACCGCAATAAACCAAAGTGCATTGACCGTAGGAGGCCCTGCCGCATGAATCTGTGTAGCGGGAACAACCTCGGACCACCAGGTGCCGAGAAAACCACCGTCTCATGGGGCCGGACACTCAGGGTCGGATATAAATCCAATATATATCTTGTGATATCTCGGGTGCTATTAGAGATAGCGCAATAAACCAAAGTGAATTATCTGCAGGAAGCCGCGGCGCATGATTATGCGCAGCGGGAACGACCTCGGACGACCAGGGGTCGAGAAAACCACCGTCTCATGGGGCCGGACACTCATGGTCAGGGAAAAATCCATTATATATCAGGTGATATATCGGTTGCCATTAGAGATAGCGCGATAAATCAAAGAGCATTGTCTGCAGGAGGCACTGGCGCAGGAATCTGAGCAGCGGAAACGACCTCGGACCACCAGGGGCCGAGAAAACCACAGTCTCATGGGACCGAGAACTCAGGGTCAGGCAAAAATCCAATATATATCTGTTGATATCTCGGGTGCTATTTCAGATAGCGCAATAAACCAAAGTGAATTATCTGCAGGAGGCCCTGGCGCATGCATCTGTGCAGCGAGAACGACATCGGACCACCAGGGGCCGAGAAAACCACCGCCTCATGGGGCCGGACACTCAGGGTCAGGGAAAAATCCAATATATATCTGGTGCTATCTCGGGTGCTATTAGAGATATCGCAATAAATCAAAGTGCATTGTCTGCAGGAAGCCGTGGCGCATGATTCTGTGCAGCGGAAACGACCTCGGACCACCAGGGGCCGAGAAAACCACCGTCTCATGGGGCCGGACTGTCAGGGTCAAGGAAAAATCCAATATATATCTGGTGATATATCGGTTGCCATTAGAGATAGCGCGATAAATCAAAGAGCATTGTCTGCAGGAGGCCCTGACGCATGAATCTGTGCAGCGGGAACGACCTCGGACCAACAGGGGCCGAGAAAACCACAGTCTCATGGGACCGAGAACTCAGGGTCAGGCAAAAATCCAATATATATCTGTTGATATCTCGGGTGCTATTACAGATAGCGCAATAAACCAACGTGCATTGTCTGTAGGAGGCCCTGGCGCATGAATCTGTGCAGCGGGAACGACATCGGACCACGAGAGGCCGAGAAAATTAAAGATTTTCGGTATCCGTCACCCAAAGTCATGTAAAAATCCAGCATATATATGGTGCTTTCTCGGGTGCTATTACAGATAGCGCAATAAATCAAAGTGCATTGTCTGTAGGAGGCCCTGGCGCATGAATCTGTGCAGCGGGAACGACCCCTGTCCACCAGGGGCCGAGAAAACCACCGTCTCATGGGACCGGACTGTCAGGGTAAGGGAAAAATCCATTATATATCTGGTGATATCTCGGTTGCCATTAGAGACAGGGCGATAATTCAAAGTGCATTGTCTGCAGGTGGCCCTGGCGCATGAATCTGTGCAGCAGGAACGACCTCGGACAACCAGGGGCCGAGAAAACCACAGTGTCATGGGGCCGCACACTCAGGGTCAGGGAAAAATCCAATATATATACCTTGTGGTATCTCGAGTGCTATTAGAGATACCGCAATAAACCAAAGTGCATTGACCGTAGGAGGCCCTGGCGCATGAATCTGTGCAGCGGGAACGACCTCGGACCACCAGGGGCCGAGAAAACCACCGTCTCATGGGGCCGGACTGTCAGGGTCAGGGAAAAATCCAATATATATCTGGTGATATCTCGGGTGCTATTAGACATAGGGCAATAACCCAATGTGAATTATCTGCAGGAGGCCCTGGCGCATGAATCTGTGTAGCGGTAACAACCTCGGACCACCAGGTGCCGAGAAAACCACCGTCTCATGGGGCCGGACACTCAGGGTCGGATATAAATCCAATATATATCTTGTGATATCTCGGGTGCTATTAGAGATAGCGCAATAAACCAAAGTGAATTATCTGCAGGAAGCCGCGGCGCATGGTTATGCGCCGCGGGGATGACCTCGGACGACCAGGGGCCGAGAAAACTACCGTCTCATGGGGCCGGACACTCAGGGTCAGGGAAAAATCCAATATATATCTGGTGATATCTCAGGTTCTATTACAGATAGCGCAATAAATCAAAGTGCATTATCTGTAGAAGGCCCTGGCGCATGAATCTGGCCAGCGGGAACGACCTCGGACCACCAGGGGCCGAGAAAACCACAGTCTCATGGGGCCGGACACTCAGGGTCAGGGGAAAATCCAATATATATCTGGTGATATTTCGGGTGCTATTGGAGAGAGCGCAATAAATCAAAGTGCATGGTCTGTAGGTGGCCCTGGCGCATGAATCTGTGCAGCGGGAACAAACTCGGACCACCAGGGGAAGAGAAAACCACAGTCCCATGGGGCCGGACACTCAGGGTCAGAGGAAAATCCAATATATATATCTGGTGATATCTTGGGTGCTATTACTGATAGCGCAATAAACCAAAGTGCATTGTCTGTAGGAGGCCCTGGCGCATGAATCTGTGCAGCGGGAACGACCTCGGACCACCAGGGGAAGAGAAAACCACAGTCTCATGGGTCCGGACACACAGGGTCAGTGGAAAATCCAATATATATCTGGTGATATCTCGGGTGCTATTGGACATAAGGCAATAAACCAAAGTGAATTATCTGCAGTAGGCCCTGGCGCATGATTATGCGCAGCAGGAACGACCTCGGACGACCAGGGGCCGAGAAAACCACCGTCTCATGGGGCCGGACACTCAGGGTCAGGGAAAAATCCAATATATATCTGGTGATATCTCGGGTGCTATTACAGATAGCGCAATAAATCAAAGTGCATTGTCTGCAGGAGGCCCTGGTGCATGCATCTGTGTTGCGGGAAAGACCTCGGACCACCAGGGGCCGAGAAAACCACCGTCTCATGGGGCCGGACACTCAGGGTCAGGGAAAAATCCAATATATATCTGGTGATATCTCGGGTGCTATTAGAGATAGCTAATAAACCAAAGTGAATTAAGTGCAGGAGGCCCTGGCGCATGAATCTGTGCAGCGGGAACGACCTCGGACCACCAGGGGCCGAGAAAACCACCGACTCATGGGGCCGGACACTCAGGGTCAGGGAAAAATCCAATATATATATGGTGATATCTCGGGTGCTATTAGAGATAGCGCAATAAATCAAAGTGCATTGTCTGCAGGATGCCCTGGCGCATGATTCTGTTCAGCGGGAACGACCTCGGACTACCAGGGGCCGAGAAAATCACCGCCTCGTGGGGCCGGACTGTCAGGGTCAGGGAAAAATCCAATATATATCTGGTGATATCTCGGGTGTTATTATAGATAACGCGATAAACCAAAGTGCATTGTCCATAGGAGGCCCTTGCGCATGAATCTGTGCAGCAGGAAGGACCTCGGACCACCAGGGGCCGAGAAAATTACAGATTTTCGGTATCCGTCACCCAAGGTCATGTAAAAATCCAGTATATACCTGGTGATATCACGGGTGCTATTAGAGATAGCTAATAAACCAAAGTGAATTAAGTGCAGGAGGCCCTGGCGCATGAATCTGTGCAGCGGGAACGACCTCGGACCACCAGGGGCCGAGAAAACCACCGACTCATGGGGCCGGACACTCAGGGTCAGGGAAAAATCCAATATATATCTGGTGATATCTCGGGTGCTATTACAGATAGCGCAATAAATCAAAGTGCATTGTCTGTAGGAGGCACTGGCGCATGAATCTGTGCAGCGGGAACGACCTCGGACCACCAGGGGCCGAGAAAACCACAGTCTAATGGGGCCTGACACTCAGGGTCAGGGGAAAATCCAATATATATCTGGTGATATCTCGGGTGCTATTAGAGATAGTGCAATAAACCAAAGTGAATTATCTGCAAGAGTCCTTGGCGCATGCTTGTGTGTAGCGGGAACGACCTCGGACCACCAGGGGCCAAGAAAACCACCGTCTCATGGGGCCGGACACTCAGGGTCAGGGAAGAATCCATTATATATCTGGTGATATCTCGGGTGCTATTAGAGATAGCGCAATAAATCAAAGTGCATTATCTGCAGGAGGCCCTGGCGCATGAATCTGAGCAGCGGGAACGACCTCGGACCACCAGGGGCCGAGAAAACCACCGTCTCATTGGGCCGGTCACTCAGGGTCAGGAGAAAATCCAATATATTTCTGGTGATATCTCGGGTGCTATTAGAGATAGCGCTATAAACCAAATTGAATTATCTGCAGGAGGCCCTGACGCATGAATCTGTGCAACGGGAACGACCGCGGACCACCAGGGGCCGAGAAAACCACCGACTCATGGGGCCGGACACTCAGGGTCAGGGAAAAATCCAATATATATCTGGTGATATCTCGGGTGCTATTACAGATAGCGCAATTAATCAAAGTGCATTGTCTGTAGGAGGCACTGGCGCATGAATCTGTGCAGCGGGAACGACCTCAGACCACCAGGGGCCGAGAAAACCACAGTCTCATGGGGCCGGACACTCAGGGTCAGGGGAAAATCCAATATATATCTGGTGATAACTCGGGTGCTATTAGAGATAGCGCAATAAACCAAAGTGAATTATCTGCAGGAGGCCCTGGCGAATGAATCTGGGCAGCGGGAACGACCACGGGCCACCAGGGGCCGAGAAAACCACAGTCTCATGGGGCCGGACACTCAGGGTCAGGGGAAAATCCAATATATTTCTGGTGATATCTCGGGTGCTATTAGTGATACCGCAATAAACCAAAGTGAATTATCTGCAGGAGGCCCTGGCGCATGATTGTGTGCAGCGGGAACGACCTCGGACCACCAGGGGCGAAGAAAACCACCGTCTCATGGGACCGGACACTCAGGGTCAAGGAAAAATCCATTATATATCTGGTGATATCTCGGGTGCTATTACAGATAGCGCAATTAATCAAAGTGCATTGTCTGTAGGAGGCACTGGCGCATGAATCTGTGCAGCGGCAACGACCTCGGACCACCAGGGGCCGAGAAAACCACAGTCTCATGGGGCCGGACACTCAGGTTCAGGGGAAAATCCAATATATATCTGGTGATATCTCGGGTGCTATTACAGATAGCGCAATAAATCAAAGTGCATTGTCCGTAGGCGGCCCTTGCGCATGAATCTGTGCAGCAGGAACGACATCGGACCACCAGGGGCCGAGAAAATTACATATTTTCGGTATCCGTCACCCAAAGTCATGTAAAAATCCAGCATATATATGGTGCTTTCTCGGGTGCTATTACAGACAGCGCAATAAATCAAAGTGCATTGTCTGTAGGAGGCCCTGGCGCATGAATCTGTGCAGCGGGAACGACCCCTGACCACCAGGGGCCGAGAAAACCACCGTCTCATGGGACCGGACTGTCAGGGTAAGGGAAAAATCCATTATATATCTGGTGATATCTCGGTTGCCATTAGAGATAGCGCAATAAACCAAAGTGAATTATCTGCAGGAAGCCCTGACGCATGAATCTGTGCAACGGGAACGACCTCAGACCACCAGGGGCCGAGAAAACCACAGTCTCATGGGGCCGGACACTCAGGGTCAGGGGAAAATCCAATATATATCTGGTGATAACTCGGGTGCTATTAGAGATAGCGCAATAAACCAAAGTGAATTATCTGCAGGAGGCCCTGGCGAATGAATCTGTGCAGCGGGAACGACCTCGGACCACCAGGGGCCGAGAAAACCACCGTCTCATGGGGCCGGACACTCAGGGTCAGGGAAAAATCCAATATATATCTGGTGATATCTCGGGTGCTATTGCAGATAGCGCAATAAATCAAAGTGCATTGTCTGTAGGAGGCACTGGCGAATGCATCTGTGCAGCGGGAACGACCTCGGTCCACCAGGGGACAAGAAAACCATCATCTCATGGGGCCGGACACTCAGGGTCGGGGAAAAATCAAATATATATCTGGTGATATCTCGGGTGCTATTACAGATAGCGCAATAAATCAAAGTGCATTGTCTGTAGGAGGCCCTGGCGCATGAATCTGTGCAGCGGGAACGACCTCAGACCACCAGGGGCCGAGACAACCACCGTCTCTTGGGGCCGGACACTCAGGGTCAGGGAAAAATCCAATATATATCTGGTGATATCTCGGGTGCTATTACAGATAGCGCAATAAATCAAAGTGCATTGTCTGTAGGAGGCCCCGGCGCATGAATCTGTGCAGCGGGAACGACCTCAGACCACCAGGGGCCGAGACAACCACCGTCTCATGGGGCCGGACACTCAGGGTCAGGGAAAAATCCAATATATATCTGGTGATATCTCGGGTGCTATTACAGATAGCGCAATAAATCAAAGTGCATTGTCTGTAGGAGGCCCCGGCGCATGAATCTATGCAGCGGGAACGACCTCGGACCACCAGGGGCCGAGAAAACCACAGTCTCATGGGGCCGGACACTCAGGGTCAGGGGAATATCCAATGTATATCTGGTGATATCTCGGGGGCTATTGCAGATAGCGCAATAAACCAAAGTGCATTGTCTGTAGGATGCCCTGGCGCATGAATCTGTGCAGCGGGAACGACCTCGGACCACCAGGGGAAGAGAATACCACAGTCTCATGGGGCCGGACACTCAGGGTCAGAGGAAAATCCAATATATATATCTTGTGATATCACGAGTGCTATTAGAGATACCGCAATAAACCAAAGTGCATTGACCGTAGGACGCCCTGGCGCATGAATCTGTGCAGCGGGAACGACCTCGGACCACCAGGGGCCGAGACAACCGCAGTCTCATGGGTCCGGACACACAGGGTCAGGGGAAAATCCAATATATATCTGGTGATATCTCGGGTGCTATTGCAGATAGCGCAATAAATCAAAGTGCATTGTCTGTAGGAAGCACTGGCGAATGAATCTGTGCCCCAGGAACGACCTCGGACCACCAGTGGCCGAGAAAATTACAGATATTCGGAATCCGTCACCCAGGGTCATGTAAAAATCCAGCATATATCTGGTGATATCTCAGGTGCTATTACTGATAGCGCAATAAACCAAAGTGCATTATCTGTAGAAGGCCCTGGGGCATGAATCTGAGCAGCGGGAACGACCTCGGACCACCAGGGGCCGAGAAAACCACCGGTTCATGGGGACGGACACTCAGGGTCAGGTAAATCCAAAATATATCTGGTGATATCTCGGGTGCTATTACAGATAGCGCAATAAATCAAAGTGCATTATCTGTAGAAGGCCCTGGGGCATGAATCTGAGCAGCGGGAACGACCTCGGACCACCAGGGGCCGAGAAAACCACCGTCTCATGGGGCCGGACACTCAGGGTCAGGGAAAAATCCAATATATATCTGGTGATATCCCGGGTGCTATTAACGATAGCGCAATAAATCAAAGTGCATTGTCCGTAGGAGGCCCTGGCGCATGAATCTGTGCAGCGGGAACGACCTCGGACCACCAGGGGCAGAGAAAACCGCCGTCTCATGGGGCCGGACACTCAGGGTCAGGGAAAAATCCAATATATATCTGGTGATATCTCGGGTGCTATTACAGATAGCGCAATAAATCAAAGTGCATTATCTGTAGAAGGCCCTGGGGCATGAATCTGTGCAGCGGGAACGACCTCGGACCACCGGGGGCCGAGAAAACCACCGTCTCATGGGGCCGGACACTCAGGGTCAGGGAAAAATCCAATATATATCTGGTGATATCTCAGGTTCTATTACAGATAGCGCAATAAATCAAAGTGCATTATCTGTAGAAGGCCCTGGCGCATGAATCTGGCCAGCGGGAACGACCTCGGACCACCAGGGGCCGAGAAAACCACAGTCTCATGGGGCCGGACACTCAGGGTCAGGGGAAAATCCAATATATATCTGGTGATATTTCGGGTGCTATTAGAGAGAGCGCAATAAATCAAAGTGCATGGTCTGTAGGTGGCCCTGGCGCATGAATCTGTGCAGCGGGAACGAACTCGGACCACCAGGGGCCGAGAAAACCACAGTCTTATGGGGCCGGACACTCAGGATCAGGGGAATATCCAATATATATCTGGTGATATCTCGGGTGCTATTGCAGATAGCGCAATAAATCAAAGTGCATTGTCTGTAGGAGGCACTGGCGAATGCATCTGTGCAGCGGGAAGGACCTCGGACCACTAGGGGCCGAGACAACCACCGTCGCATGGGGCCGGACACTCAGGGTCAGGGCAAAATCCAATATATATCTGGTGATATCTCGGGTGCTATTATAGATAGCGCAATAAACCAAAGTGAATTATCTGCAGGAGGCCCTGGCGCATGAATCTGTGCAGCGGGAACGACCTCGGACCACCAGGGGCCGAGAAAACTACCGTCTCATGGGGCCGGACACTCAGGGTCAGGGAAAAATCCAATATATATCTGGTGATATCTCAGGTTCTATTACAGATAGCGCAATAAATCAAAGTGCATTATCTGTAGAAGGCCCTGGCGCATGAATGTGGCCAGCGGGAACGACCTCGGACCACCAGGGGCCGAGAAAACCACAGTCTCATGGGGCCGGACACTCAGGGTCAGGGGAAAATCCAATATATATCTGGTGATATTTCGGGTGCTATTGGAGAGAGCGCAATAAATCAAAGTGCATGGTCTGTAGGTGGCCCTGGCGCATGAATCTGTGCAGCGGGAACAAACTCGGACCACCAGGGGAAGAGAAAACCACAGTCTCATGGGTCCGGACACACAGGGTCAGTGGAAAATCCAATATATATCTGGTGATATCTCGGGTGCTATTGGACATAGGGCAATAAACCAAAGTGAATTATCTGCAGTAGGCCCTGGCGCATGATTATGCGCAGCGGGAACGACCTCGGACGACCAGGGGCCGAGAAAACCACCGTCTCATGGGGCCGGACACTCATGGTCAGGGAAAAATCCATTATATATCTGGTGATATATCGGGTGCCATTAGAGATAGAGCGATAAATCAAAGTGCATTGTCTGCAGGAGGCCCTGACGCATGAATCTGTGCAGCGGGAACGACCTCGGACCACCAGTGGCCGAGAAAACCAACGACACATGGGGCCGGACACACAGGGTCAGGGAAAAATCCAGTATATATCTGGTGATATCTCGGGTGCTATTACAGAGAGCGCAATAAATCAAAGTGCATTGTCTGTAGGAGGCCCTGGCGCATGAATCTGTGCAGCGGGAACGACATCGGACCACCAGGGGCCGTGAAAACCACCGTCTCGTGGGGCCGGACACTCACGGTCGGGGAAAAATCCAATATACATCTGGTGATATCTCGGGTGCTATTAGAGATAGCGCAATAAATCAATGTGCATTGTCTGCAGGAAGCCGTGGCGCATGATTCTGTGCAGCGGAACGACCTCGGACCACCAGGGGCCGAGAAAACCACAGTCTCATGGGGCCGGACACTCAGGGTCAGGCGAATATCCAATATATATCTGGTGAAATCTCGGGTGCTATTGCAGATAGCGCAATAAATCAAAGTGCATTGTCTGTAGGAGGCACTGGCGAATGAATCTGTGCCCCAGGAACAACCTCGGACCACCAGTGGCCGAGAAAATTACAGATATTCGGAATCCGTCACCCAAGGTCATGTAAAAATCTAGCATATATCTGGTGATATCTCGGGTGCTATTACAGATAGCGCAATAAATCAAAGTGCATTGTCTGTAGGAGGCCCTGGCGCATGAATCTGTGCAGCGGGAACGAACTCGGACCACCAGGGGCCGAGAAAACCACAGTCTCATGGGGCCGGACACTCAGGTTCAGGGGAATATCCAATAAATATCTGGTTATATCTCGGGTCCTATTGCAGATAGCGCAATAAATCAAAGTGCATTGTCTGTAGGAGGCACCGGCGAATGAATCTGTGCCCCAGGAACAACCTCGGACCACCAGTGGCCGAGAAAATTACAGATATTCGGAATCCGTCACCCAAGGTCATGTAAAAATCTAGCATATATCTGGTGATATCTCCGGTGCTATTACAGATAGCGCAATAAATCAGAGTGCATTGTCTGTAGGAGGCCCTGGCGCATGAATCTGTGCAGCGGGAACGAACTCGGACCACCAGGGGCCGAGAAAACCACAGTCTCATGGGGCCGGACACTCAGGTTCAGGGGAATATCCAATATATATCTGGTTATATCTCGGGTGCTATTGCAGATAGCGCAATAAATCAAAGTGCATATTCTGTAGGAGGCACTGGCGAATGCATCTGTGCAGCGGGAACGACCTCGGACCACCAGGGGCTGAGAAAACCACAGTCTCATGGGGCCGGACACTCAGGGTCAGGGCAAAATCCAATATATATCTGGTGATATCTCGGGTGCTATTAGAGATAGCGCAATAAACCAAAGTGAATTATCTGCAGGAGGCCCTGGCGCATGAATTTGTGCAGCGGGAACGACCTCGGACCACCAGGGGCCGAGAAAACCACAGTCTCATGGGGCCGGACACTCTGGATCAGGGGAATATCCAATATATATCTGGTGATATCTCGGGTGCTATTGCAGATAGCGCAATAAACCAAAGTGCATTGTCTGTAGGAGGCCCTGGCGCATGAATACGGGCAGCGGGAACGACCTCGGACCACCAGGGGCCGAGAAAACCACCGTCTCATGGGGCCGGACACTCAGGGTCAGGGAAAAATCCAATATATATCTGGTGATATCTCGGGTGCTATTACAGACAGCGCAATAAATCAAAGTGTATTATTTGCAGGCGACCCTGGCGCATGAATCTGTGCAGCAGGAACGACCTCGGACCACCAGGGGCCGAGACAACCACCGTATCATGGGGCCGGACACTCAGGGTCAGGGAAAAATCCAATATATATCTGGTGATATCTCGGGTGTTATTAGAGATAGCGCAATAAACCAAAGTGAAATATGTGCATGAGGCCCTGGCGCATGAATCTGTGCAGCGGGAACGACCTCGGACCACCAGGGGCCGAGAAAACCACAGTCTCATGGGGCCGGACACTCACGGTCAGGGGAAAATCCAATATATATATCTGGTGATATCTCGGGTGCTATTACAGATAGCGCAATAAAATAAAGTGCAATGTCTGTAGGAGGCCCTGGCGCATGAATCTGGCCCGCGGGAACGACCTCGGACCACCATGGGCCGAGAAAACCACAGTCTCATGGGGCCGGACACTCAGGGTCAGGGGAAAATCCAATATATATCTGGTGATATCTCGGGTGCTATTAGAGATAGCGCAATGAACCAAAGTGAGTTATCTGCGAGAGGCCCTGGCGCATGCAGCTGTGCAGCGGGAATGACCTCGGACCACCACGGGCCGAGAAAACCACCGTCTCATGGGGCCGGACACTCAGCGTCAGGGAAAAATCCAATATATATCTGGTGATATCTCGGGTGCTATTACAGATAGCGCAATAAATCAAAGTGCATTGTCTGTAGGAGGCCCTGGCGCATGAATCTGGCCCGCGGGAACGACCTCGGACCACCAGGGGCCGAGAAAACCACAGTCTCATGGGGCCGGACACTCAGGGTCAGGGGAAAATCCAATATATATCTGGTGATATCTCGGGTGCTATTCGAGATAGCGCAATAAATCAAAGTGCCTGGTCTGTAGGAGACACTGGCGCATGAATCTGGCCAGCGGCAACGACCTCGGACAACCAGGGGCCGAGAAAACCACAGTCTCATGGGGCTGGACACTCAGCGTGAGGGAAAAATCCAATATATATCTGGTGATATCTCGGGTGCTTTTAGAGATAGCGCAATAAACCAAATTGAATTGTCTGCAGGAAACCCTGGCGCATGAATCCGGGCAGCGGGAACGACCTTCGGACCACCAGGGGCCGAGAAAACCACCGTCTCATGGGGCCGGACACTCAGGGTCAGGGAAAAATCCAATATATATCTGGTGATATCTCGGGTGCTATTACAGATAGCGCAATAAATCAAAGTGCATTGTCTGTAGGAGGCCCTGGCGCATGAATCTGTGCAGCTCGAACGACCTCGGACCACCAGGGGCCGAGAAAACCACCGTCTCATGGGGCCGGACACTCAGGGTCAGGGGAAAATCCAATATATATCTGGTGATATCTCGGGTGCTATTAGAGATAGCGCAATAAACCAAAGTGAGTTATCTGCAGGAGGCCCTGGCGCATGAATCTGGCCCGCAGGAACGACGTCGGAACACCAGGGGCCGCGTAAACCACCGTCTCATGGGGCCGGACACTCAGGGTCAGGGAAAAATCCAATACATATCTGGTGATATCTCGGGTGCTATTAGAGATAGCGCAATAAACCAAAGTGAATTATCTGCAGGAGGCCCTGGCGAATGCATCTGTGCAGCGGGAACGACCTCGGACCACCAGGGACCGAGAAAACCACCGTCTCATGGGACCGGACACTCAGGATCGGGGAAAAATCAAATATATATCTGGTGATATCTCGGGTGCTATTACAGATAGCGCAATAAATTAAAGTGCATTTTCTGCAGGAGGCCCTTGCGAATGAATCTGTGCCGCAGGAACGACCTCGGACCACCAGTGGCCGAGAAAATTACAGATATTCGGAATCCGTCACGCAAGGTCATGTAAAAATCCAGCATATATCTGGTGATATCTCGGGTGCTATTAGAGATAGCGCAATAAACCAAAGTGCATTGTCTGTAGGAGGCCCTGGCGCATGAATCTGGGCAGCGGGAACGACCTCGGACCACCAGGGGCCGAGAAAACCACCGACTCACGGGGCCGGACACTCAGGGTCAGGGAAAAATCCAATATATATCTGGTGATATCTCGGGTGCTATTAGAGATAGCGCAATAAACCAAAGTGAATGATCTACAGGAGTCCCAGGCGCATGAATCTGGCCAGCGGGAAGGACCTCGGACCACCAGGGGCCGAGAGAACCACAGTCTCATGGGGCCGGACACTCAGGGTCAGGGGAAAATCCAATATATATCTGGTGATATCTCGGGTGCTATTAGAGATAGCGCAATAAACCAAAGTGAATTATCTGCAGGAGGCCCTGGCGCATGAATCTGGCCAGCGGGAATGACCTCGGACCACCAGGGGCCGAGAAAACCACCGTCTCATGGGGCAGGACACTCAGGGTCAGGGGAAAATCCAATATATATCTGTTGATATCTCGGCTGCTATTAGAGATAGCGCAATAAGCCAAAGTGAATTATCTGCAGGAGGCCCTGGCGCATGAATCTGTGCAGCGGGAACGACCTCGGACCACCACGGGCCGAGAAAACAACCGTCTCATGGGGCCGGACACTCAGGGTCAGGGAAAAATCCAATATATATCTGGTGATATCTCGGGTGCTATTAGAGATAGCGCAATAAACCAAAGTGAATGATCTACAGGAGTCCCTGGCGCATGAATCTGTGCAGCGGGAACGTCCTCGGACCACCAGGGGCCGAGAAAGCCACAGTCTCATGGGGCCGGACACTCAGGGTCAGCGGAAAATCCAATATATATCTGGTGATATCTCGGGTGCTATTAGAGATAGCGCAATAAATCAAAGTGCATTGTCTGTAGGAGGCACTGGCGCATGAATCTGTGCAGCTCGAACGACCTCGGACCACCAGGGGCCGAGAAAACCACCGTCTCATGGGGCCGGACACTCAGGGTCAGGGGAAAATCCAATATATATCTGGTGATATCTCGGGTGCTATTAGAGATAGCGCAATAAACCAAAGTGAGTTATCTGCAGGAGGCCCTGGCGCATGAATCTGGCCAGCAGGAACGACGTCGGACCACCAGGGGCCGAGTAAACCACCGTCTCATGGAGCCGGACACTCAGGGTCAGGGAAAAATCCAATACATATCTGGTGATATCTCGGGTGCTATTAGAGATAGCGCAATAAACCAAAGTGAATTATCTGCAGGAGGCCCTGGCGCATGCATCTGTGCAGCGGGAACGACCTCGGTCCACCAGGGGCCGAGAAAACCACCGTCTCATGGGGCCGGACACTCAGGGTCAGGGAAAAAATAATATAAATCTGGTGATATCTCGGGTGCTATTACAGATAGCGCAATAAATTAATGTGCATTGTCTGTAGAAGGCCCTGGCGCATGAATCTGGGCAGCGGGAACGACCTCGGACCACCAGGGGCCGAGAAACCCACCGACTCACGGGGCCGGACACTCAGGGTCAGGGGAAAATCCAATATATATCTGGTGATATCTCGGGTGCTATTAGAGATAGCGCAATAAACCAAAGTGAATTATCTGCAGGAGGCCCTGGCGCATGAATCTGGCCAGCGGGAATGACCTCGGACCACCAGGGGCCGAGAGAACCACAGTCTCATGGGGCCGGACACTCAGGGTCAGGGGACAATCCAATATATATCTGGTGATATCTCGGGTGCTATTAGAGATAGCGCAATTAACCAAAGTGAATTATCTGCAGGAGGCCCTGGCGAATGCATCTGTGCAGCGGGAACGACCTCGGACCACCAGGGACCGAGAAAACCACCGTCTCATGGGACCGGACACTCAGGATCGGGGAAAAATCAAATATATATCTGGTGATATCTCGGGTGCTATTACAGATAGCGCAATAAATTAAAGTGCATTTTCTGCAGGAGGCCCTTGCGAATGAATCTGTGCCGCAGGAACGACCTCGGACCAACAGTGGCCGAGAAAATTACAGATATTCGGAATCCGTCACGCAAGGTCATGTAAAAATCCAGCATATATCTGGTGATATCTCGGGTGCTATTAGAGATAGCGCAATAAACCAAAGTGCATTGTCTGTAGGAGGCCCTGGCGCATGAATCTGGGCAGCGGGAACGACCTCGGACCACCAGGGGCCGAGAAAACCACCGACTCACGGGGCCGGACACTCAGGGTCAGGGAAAAATCCAATATATATCTGGTGATATCTCGGGTGCTATTAGAGATAGCGCAATAAACCAAAGTGAATGATCTACAGGAGTCCCAGGCGCATGAATCTGGCCAGCGGGAAGGACCTCGGACCACCAGGGGCCGAGAGAACCACAGTCTCATGGGGCCGGACACTCAGGGTCAGGGGAAAATCAAATATATATCTGGTGATATCTCGGGTGCTATTAGAGATAGCGCAATAAACCAAAGTGAATTATCTGCAGGACCCCCTGGCGCATGAATCTGGCCAGCGGGAATGACCTCGGACCACCAGGGGCCGAGAAAACCACCGTCTCATGGGGCCGGACACTCAGGGTCAGGGGAAAATCCAATATATATCTGGTGATATCTCGGGTGCTATTAGAGACAGCGCAATAAACCAAAGTGAATTATCTGCAGGAGGCCCTGGCGCATGCATCTGTGCAGCGAGAACGACATCGGACCACCAGGGGCCGAGAAAACCACCGCCTCATGGGGCCGGACACTCAGGTTCAGGGAAAAATCCAATATATATCTGGTGATATCTCGGGTGCTATTAGAGATAGCGCAATAAGCCAAAGTGAATTATCTGCAGGAGGCCCTGGCGCATGAATCTGTGCAGCGGGAACGACCTCGGACTACCACGGGCCGAGAAAACAACCGTCTCATGGGGCCGGACACTCAGGGTCAGGGGAAAATCCAATATATATCTGGTGATATCTCGGGTGCTATTAGAGACAGCGCAATAAACCAAAGTGAATTATCTGCAGGAGGCCCTGGCGCATGCATCTGTGCAGCGAGAACGACATCGGACCACCAGGGGCCGAGAAAACCACCGCCTCATGGGGCCGGACACTCAGGTTCAGGGAAAAATCCAATATATATCTGGTGATATCTCGGGTGCTATTAGAGATAGCGCAATAAACCAAAGTGAATGATCTACAGGAGTCCCTGGCGCATGAATCTGTGCAGCGGGAACGTCCTCGGACCACCAGGGGCCGAGAAAACCACAGTCTCATGGGGCCGGACACTCAGGGTCAGCGGAAAATCCAATATATATCTGGTGATATCTCGGGTGCTATTAGAGATAGCGCAATAAATCAAAGTGCATTGTCTGTAGGAGGCACTGGCGCATGAATTTGTGCAGCTCGAACGACCTCGGACCACCAGGGGCCAAGAAAACCACCGTCTCATGGGCCGGACACTCAGGGTCAGGGGAAAATCCAATATATATCTGGTGATATCTCGGGTGCTATTACAGATAGCGCAATAAATAAAAGTGCATTGTCTGTAGGAGGCCCTGGCGCATGAATCTGGACAGCGGGAACGACCTCGGACCACCAGGGGCCGAGAAAACCACCGTCTCATGGGGCCGGACACTCAGGGTCAGGGAATAATCCAATGTATATCTGGTGATATCTCGGGTGCTATTACAGATAGCGCAATAAACCAAAGTGAGTTATCTGCAGGAGGCCCTGGCGCATGTATCTGGCCAGCGGGAACGACCTCGGACCACCAGGGGCCGAGAAAACCACAGTCTCATGGGGCCGGACACTCAGGGTCAGGGCAAAATCCAATATATATCTGGTGATATCTCGGGTGCTGTTAGAGATAGCGCAATAAACCAAAGTGAATTATCTGCAGGAGGCCCTGGCGCATGAATCTGTGCAGCGGGAACGACCTCGGACCACCAGGGGCCGAGAAAACCAGCGGTTCATGGGGCCTGACACTCAGGGTCAGGGAAAAATCCAATATATATCTGGTGATATCTCGGGTGCTATTACAGGTAGCGCAATAAATCAAAGTGCATTGTCTGTAGGAGGCCCTGGCGCATGAATCTGTGCAGCGGGAACGACCTCGGACCACCTGGGGCCGAGAAAACCACCGTCTCATGGGGTCGGACACTCAGGGTCAGGGAAAAATCCAATATATATCTGGTTATATCTCGGGTGCTATTACAGATAGCCCAATAAATCAAAGTGCATTGTCTGCAGGAGGCCCTGGCTCATGAGTCTGGCCAGCGGGAACGACATCGGACAACCAGGGGCCGAGAAAATTACAGATTTTCGGTATCCGTCACCCAAAGTCATGTAAAAATCCAGCATATATATGGAGCTTTCTCGGGTGCTATTACGGATAGCGCAATAAATCAAAGTGCATTGTCTGTAGGAGGCCGTGGCGCATGAATCTGGGCAGCGGGAACGACCTCGGACCACCAGGGGCCGAGAAAACCACAGTCACATGGGACCGGACACTGAGGGTCAGGGGAAAATTCAATATATATCTGGTGATATCTCGGGTGCTATTAGAGAAAGCGCAATAAACCAAAGTGAATTATCTGCAGGAGGCCCTGGCGCATGAATCTGTGCAGCGGGAACGTCCTCGGACCACCAGGGGCCGAGAAAACCACAGTCTCATGGGGCCGGACACTCAGGGTCAGCGGAAAATCCAATATATATCTGGTGATATCTCGGGTGCTATTAGAGATAGCGCAATAAATCAAAGTGCATTGTCTGTAGGAGGCACTGGCGCATGAATCTGTGCAGCTCGAACGACCTCGGACCACCAGGGGCCAAGAAAACCACCGTCTCATGGGCCGGACACTCAGGGTCAGGGGAAAATCCAATATATATCTGGTGATATCTCGGGTGCAATTACAGATAGCGCAATAAATCAAAGTGCATTGTCTGTAGGAGGCCCTGGCGCATGAATCTGGACAGCGGGAACGACCTCGGACCACCAGGGGCCGAGAAAACCACAGTCACATGGGGCCGGACACTCAGGGTCAGGGTAAAATCCAATATATATCTGGTGATATCTCGGGTGCTATTACAGATAGCGCAATAAATCAATGTGCATTGTCTGTAGGAGGCCCTGGCGCATGAATCTGTGCAGCGGGATCGACCTCGGACCACCAGGGGCCGAGAAAATCACCGTCTCATGGGGCCGGACTGTCAGGGTCAGGGAAAAATCCAATATATATCTGGTGATATCTCGGGTGCTATTACAGATAGCGCAATAAATCAAAGTGCATTGTCTGTAGGAGGCACTGGCGAATGAATCTGTGGAGCAGGAACGACCTCGGAACACCAGGCGCCGAGAAAATTACAGATATTTAGAATCCGTCACCCAAGGTCATGTAAAAATCCAGCATATATCTGGTGATATGTCAGGTGCTATTACAGATAGCGCAATAAATCAAAGTGCATTGTCTGTAGGAGGCCCTGGGGCATGAATCTGTGCAGCGGGATCGACCTCGGACCACCAGGGGCCGAGAAAACCACCGTCTCATGGGGCCGGACACCCAAGGTCATGTAAAAATCCAGCATATATCTGGTGATATCACGGGTGCTATTACAGATAGCGCAATAAATCAAAGTGCATTGTCTGTAGGAGGCCCTGGCGCATGAATCTGTGCAGCGGGATCGACCTCGGACCACGAGGGACCGAGAAAACCATCGACACATGGGGCCGGACACTCAGGGTCAGGGAAAAATCCAATATAAATCTGGTGATATCTCGGGTGCTATTAGAGATAGCGCAATAAATCAAAGTGCATTGTCTGTAGGAGGCCCTGGCGCATGAATCTGTGCAGCGGGAACGACCTCGGACCACCTGGGGCCGAGAAAACCACCGTCTCATGGGGCCGGACACTCGGGGTCAGGGAAAAATCCAATATACATCTGGTCATATCTCGGGTGCTTTTAGAGGTAGCGCAATAAACGAAAGTGCATTGTCTGCAGGAGGCCCTGGGGCATTAATCTGTGCAGCGGGATCGACCTCGGACCACCAGGGGGCGAGAAAACCACCGTCTCATGAGGTCGGACACTCAGGGTCAGGGAAAAATCCAATATAAATCTGGTTATATCTCGGGTGCTATTAGAGATAGCTCAACAAATCAAAGTAAATTATCTGCAGGGGACCCTGGCGCATGAATCTGTGCAGCGGGAACGACCACGGACCACCAGGGGTCGAGAAAACCACCGACACATGGGGCCGGACTGTCAGGGTCTGGGAAAAATCTAATATATATCTGGTGATATCTCGGGTGCTATTAGAGATAGGGCAATAAACCAAAGTGAATTATCTATAGGAGGCCCTGGCGCATGAATCTGTACAGCGGGAACGACCTCGGACCACCAGGGGCCGAGAAAATCAGCGTCTCATGGGGCCGGACTGTCAGGGTCAGGGAAGAATCCGATATATATCTGGTGATATCTCGGGTACTATTAGATACAGCGCAATAAATCAAAGTGCATTGCCTGTAGGAGGCCCTGACGCATGAATCTGTGCAGCGAGAACGACCTCGGACCACCAGGGGGCGAGAAAACCACCGTCGCATGGGACTGGACACTCAGGGACAGGGGAAAATCCAATATATATATATGGTGATATCTCGGGTGCTATTAGAGATAGCGCAATAAATCAAAGTGCATTGTCCGTAGGAGGCACTGGCGAATGAATCTGTGCAGCAGGAACGACCTCGGACCACCAGGCGCCGAGGAAATTACAGATATTTGGAATCCGTCACCCAAGGTCATGTTAAAATCCAGCATATATCTGGTGATATCTCGGGTGCTATTACAGATAGCGCAATAAATCAAAGTACCTTGACTGTAGGAGGCCCTGGCGCATGAATCTGTGCAGCGGGCACGACCTCGGACAACCAGGGGCCCAGAAAACCACCGTCTCATGGGGCCGGGCTGTCAGGGTCAAGGAAAAATCCAATATATATCTGGTGATATCTCGGGTGATATTAGAGATGGCGCAATAAATCAAAGTGCATTGTCTGCAGGAGGCCCTGGCGCATGAATCTGTGCAGCGGGAACGACCTCGGACCTCCAGGGGCCGAGGAAACTACCGTCTCATGGGGCCGGACTGTCAGGGTCAGGGAAAAATCCAATATATATCTGGTGATATTTCGGGTGCTATTAGAGATAGCTCAATAAATCAAAGTGCATTGTCTGTAGGAGGCACTGGCGAATGAATCTGTGCAGCGGGATCGAGCTCGGACCACCAGGGGCCGAGAAAATCACGGTCTCATGGGGCCGGACTGTCAGGGTCAGGGAAAAATCCAATATATATCTGGTGATATCTCGGGTGCTATTAGAGATAGCTCAATAAATCAAAGTGAATTATCTGCAGGGGACCCTGGCGCATGAATCTGTGCAGCGGGAACGACCTCGGACCACCAGGGGCCGAGAAAACCACCATCTCATGGGGCCGGACACTCAGGGTCAGGGGAAAATCCAATATATATATGGTGATATCACGAGTGCTATTACAGTATGCGCACTAAATCAAAGTGCATTGTCTGTAGGAGGCACTGGCGCATGAATCTGTGCTGCGGGATCGACCTCGGACCACCAGGGGCCGAGAAAATCACCGTCTCATGGGGCCGGACTGTCAGGGTCAGGGAAAAATCCAATATATATCTGGTGATATCTCGGGTGCTATTAGAGATAGCGCAATAAATCAAAGTGCATTGTCTGTAGGAGGCACCGGCGAATGAATCTGTGGAGCAGGAACGACCTCGGGCCACTAGGCGCCGAGAAAATTACAGATATTTGGAATGCGTCACCCAAGGTCATGTAAAAATCCAGCATATATCTGGTGATATCTCAGGTGCTATTACAGATAGCGCAATAAATCAAAGTGCATTGACTGTAGGAGGCCCTGGCGCATGAATCTGTGCAGCGGGAACGACCTCGGACCAGCAGGGGCCGAGAAAATCACCGTCTCATGGGGTCGGACACTCAGGGTCAGGAAAAAATCCAATATAAATCTGGTGATATCTCGGGTGCTATTAGAGATAGCGCAATAAATCAAAGTGAATTATCTGCAGGGGGCCCTGGCGCATGAATCTGTGCGCGGGATCGTCCTCGGACCACGAGGGACCGAGAAAACCATCGACACATGGGGCCGGACTGTCAGGGTCAGGGAAAAATCAAATATATATCTGGTGATATCTCGGGTGCTATTACAGATAGCGCAATAAATCAAAGTGCATTGTCTGTAGGAGGCACTGGCGAATGAATCTGTGGAGCAGGAACGACCTCGGAACACCAGGCGCCGAGAAAATTACAGATATTTAGAATCCGTCACCCAAGGTCATGTAAAAATCCAGCATATATCTGGTGATATGTCAGGTGCTATTACAGATAGCGCAATAAATCAAAGTGCATTGTCTGTAGGAGGCCCTGGGGCATGAATCTGTGCAGCGGGATCGACCTCGGACCACCAGGGGCCGAGAAAACCACCGTCTCATGGGGCCGGACACCCAAGGTCATGTAAAAATCCAGCATATATCTGGTGATATCACGGGTGCTATTACAGATAGCGCAATAAATCAAAGTGCATTGTCTGTAGGAGGCCCTGGCGCATGAATCTGTGCAGCGGGATCGACCTCGGACCACGAGGGACCGAGAAAACCATCGACACATGGGGCCGGACACTCAGGGTCAGGGAAAAATCCAATATAAATCTGGTGATATCTCGGGTGCTATTAGAGATAGCGCAATAAATCAAAGTGCATTGTCTGTAGGAGGCCCTGGCGCATGAATCTGTGCAGCGGGAACGACCTCGGACCACCTGGGGCCGAGAAAACCACCGTCTCATGGGGCCGGACACTCGGGGTCAGGGAAAAATCCAATATACATCTGGTCATATCTCGGGTGCTTTTAGAGGTAGCGCAATAAACGAAAGTGCATTGTCTGCAGGAGGCCCTGGGGCATTAATCTGTGCAGCGGGATCGACCTCGGACCACCAGGGGGCGAGAAAACCACCGTCTCATGAGGTCGGACACTCAGGGTCAGGGAAAAATCCAATATAAATCTGGTTATATCTCGGGTGCTATTAGAGATAGCTCAACAAATCAAAGTAAATTATCTGCAGGGGACCCTGGCGCATGAATCTGTGCAGCGGGAACGACCACGGACCACCAGGGGTCGAGAAAACCACCGACACATGGGGCCGGACTGTCAGGGTCTGGGAAAAATCTAATATATATCTGGTGATATCTCGGGTGCTATTAGAGATAGGGCAATAAACCAAAGTGAATTATCTATAGGAGGCCCTGGCGCATGAATCTGTACAGCGGGAACGACCTCGGACCACCAGGGGCCGAGAAAATCAGCGTCTCATGGGGCCGGACTGTCAGGGTCAGGGAAGAATCCGATATATATCTGGTGATATCTCGGGTACTATTAGATACAGCGCAATAAATCAAAGTGCATTGCCTGTAGGAGGCCCTGACGCATGAATCTGTGCAGCGAGAACGACCTCGGACCACCAGGGGGCGAGAAAACCACCGTCGCATGGGACTGGACACTCAGGGACAGGGGAAAATCCAATATATATATATGGTGATATCTCGGGTGCTATTAGAGATAGCGCAATAAATCAAAGTGCATTGTCCGTAGGAGGCACTGGCGAATGAATCTGTGCAGCAGGAACGACCTCGGACCACCAGGCGCCGAGGAAATTACAGATATTTGGAATCCGTCACCCAAGGTCATGTTAAAATCCAGCATATATCTGGTGATATCTCGGGTGCTATTACAGATAGCGCAATAAATCAAAGTACCTTGACTGTAGGAGGCCCTGGCGCATGAATCTGTGCAGCGGGCACGACCTCGGACAACCAGGGGCCCAGAAAACCACCGTCTCATGGGGCCGGGCTGTCAGGGTCAAGGAAAAATCCAATATATATCTGGTGATATCTCGGGTGATATTAGAGATGGCGCAATAAATCAAAGTGCATTGTCTGCAGGAGGCCCTGGCGCATGAATCTGTGCAGCGGGAACGACCTCGGACCTCCAGGGGCCGAGGAAACTACCGTCTCATGGGGCCGGACTGTCAGGGTCAGGGAAAAATCCAATATATATCTGGTGATATTTCGGGTGCTATTAGAGATAGCTCAATAAATCAAAGTGCATTGTCTGTAGGAGGCACTGGCGAATGAATCTGTGCAGCGGGATCGAGCTCGGACCACCAGGGGCCGAGAAAATCACGGTCTCATGGGGCCGGACTGTCAGGGTCAGGGAAAAATCCAATATATATCTGGTGATATCTCGGGTGCTATTAGAGATAGCTCAATAAATCAAAGTGAATTATCTGCAGGGGACCCTGGCGCATGAATCTGTGCAGCGGGAACGACCTCGGACCACCAGGGGCCGAGAAAACCACCATCTCATGGGGCCGGACACTCAGGGTCAGGGGAAAATCCAATATATATATGGTGATATCACGAGTGCTATTACAGTATGCGCACTAAATCAAAGTGCATTGTCTGTAGGAGGCACTGGCGCATGAATCTGTGCTGCGGGATCGACCTCGGACCACCAGGGGCCGAGAAAATCACCGTCTCATGGGGCCGGACTGTCAGGGTCAGGGAAAAATCCAATATATATCTGGTGATATCTCGGGTGCTATTAGAGATAGCGCAATAAATCAAAGTGCATTGTCTGTAGGAGGCACCGGCGAATGAATCTGTGGAGCAGGAACGACCTCGGGCCACTAGGCGCCGAGAAAATTACAGATATTTGGAATGCGTCACCCAAGGTCATGTAAAAATCCAGCATATATCTGGTGATATCTCAGGTGCTATTACAGATAGCGCAATAAATCAAAGTGCATTGACTGTAGGAGGCCCTGGCGCATGAATCTGTGCAGCGGGAACGACCTCGGACCAGCAGGGGCCGAGAAAATCACCGTCTCATGGGGTCGGACACTCAGGGTCAGGAAAAAATCCAATATAAATCTGGTGATATCTCGGGTGCTATTAGAGATAGCGCAATAAATCAAAGTGAATTATCTGCAGGGGGCCCTGGCGCATGAATCTGTGCGCGGGATCGTCCTCGGACCACGAGGGACCGAGAAAACCATCGACACATGGGGCCGGACTGTCAGGGTCAGGGAAAAATCAAATATATATCTGGTGATATCTCGGGTGCTATTAGAGATAGCGCAATAAATCAAAGTGCATTGTCTGTAGGAGGCACTTGCGAATGAATCTGTGCAGCGGGAACGACCTCGGACAACCAGAGGCCCAGAATACCACCGTCTCATGGGGCCGGGCTGTCAGGGTCAAGGAAAAATCCAATATATATCTGGTGATATCTCGGGTGCTCTTACAGGCAGCGCAATAAATCAAAGTGCATTGTCTGCAGGAGGCCCTGGCGCATGAATCTGTGCAGGGGGAGCGACCTCGGAACAGCAGGGGCCGAGAAAATTACAGATATTTGGAATCCGTCACCCAAGGTCATGTAAAAATCCAGCATATATCTGGTGATATCTCGGGTGCTATTACAGATAGCGCAATAAATCAAAGTGCATTCTCTGTAGGAGGCCCTGGCGCATGAATCTGTGCAGCGGGAACGACCTCGGACCACCAGGGGCCGAGAAAACCACCGACACATGGGGCCGGACACTCAGGGTCGGGGAAAAATTCAATATATATCTGGTGATATCTCGGGTGCTCTTACAGACAGCGCAATAAATCAAAGTGCATTGTCTGCAGGAGGCCCTGGCGCATGAATCTGTGCAGGGGGAGCGACCTCGGACCAGCAGGGGCCGAGAAAATTACAGATATTTGGAATCCGTCACCCAAGGTCATGTAAAAATCCAGCATATATCTGGTGATATCTCGGGTGCTATTACAGATAGCGCAATAAATCAAAGTGCATTGACTGTAGGAGGCACTGGCGCATGAATGTGTGCAGCGGGAACGACCTTGGACAACCAGGGGCCCAGAAAACCACCGCCTCATGGGGCCGGACTGGCAGGGTCGAGGAAAAATCCAATATATATCTGGTGATATCTCGGGTGATATTAGAGATGGCGCAATAAATCAAAGTGCATTGTCTGCAGGAGGCCCTGGCGCATGAATCTGTGCAGCGGGATCGTCCTCGGACCACCAAGGGCCGGGAAAATCACCGTCTCATGGGGCCGGACTGTTAGGGTCAGGGAAAAATCCAATATATATCTGGTGATATCTCGGGTGCTATTAGAGATATCACAATAAATCAAAGTGCATTGACTGTAGGAGGCCCTGGCGAATGAATCTGTGCAGCAGGACCGACCTAGGGCCACCAGGCGCCGAGAAAATTACAGATATTTGGAATGCGTCACCCAAGGTCATGTAAAAATCCAGCATATATCTGGTGATATCTCGGGTGCTATTACAGATAGCGCAATAAATCAAAGTGCATTGACTGTAGGAGGCACTGGCGAATGAATCTGTGCAGTGGGATCGACCCCGGACCACCAGGGGCCGAGAAAATCACCGTCTCATGGGGCCGGACTGTCAGGGTCATGTAAATATCCAGCATATATCTGGTGATATCTCGGGTGCAGGATGCCCTGGCGCATGATTTTGTTCAGCGGGATCGACCTCGGACCACCAGGGGCCGAGAAAACCACCGACACATGGGGTCCGACACTCAGGGTCAGGGAAAAATCCAATATATATCTGGTGATATCTCGGGTGCTCTTACAGACAGCGCAATAAATCAAAGTGCATTGTCTGTAGGAGGCACTGGCGCATGAATCTGAGCAGCGGGATCGACTTCGGACCAGGAGGAACCGAGAAAACCATCGACACATGGGGCCGGACTGTCAGGGTCAAGGAAAAATCCAATATATATCTGGTGATATCTCGGGTTCTATTATAGATAGCGCAATAAACCAAAGGGATTTATCAATAGGAGGCCCTGGCGCATGAATCTGTGCAGCGGGAACGACCTCGGACCACCAGGGGCCGAGAAAAGCACCGTCTCATGGGGCCGAACACTCAGGGGCAGGGGAAAATCCAATATATATCTGGTGATATCTCGGGTGCTATTTGAGATAGCGCAATAAATCAGATTGCATTGTCTGCAGGAGGCCCTGGCGCATGAATCTGTGCAGGCGGAACGACCTCGGACCACCAGGGGCCGAGAAATTTACAGATATTCGGAATCCGTCACCCAAGGTCATGTGAAAATCCGGCATATATGTGGTGATATCTCGGGTGCTGTTATAGATAGCGAAATAAACCAAAGTGAATTATCTGCAGTAGGTCCTGGCGCATGCATCTGTGCAGCGGGAACGACCTCGGACCACCAGGGGCCGAGAAAACCACCGACACATGGCGCCGGACACTCAGGGTCAGGGAAAAATCCAATATATATCGGGTGATATCTCGGGTGCTATTAGAGATAGCGCAATAAATCAAAGTGCATTGTCTGTAGGGGGCCCTGGCGCATGAATCTGTGCAGCGGGATCGACCTCGGACCACCAGGGGCCGAGAAAATCACCGTCTCATGGGGCCGGACTGTCAGGGTCAGGGAAAAATCCAATATATATCTGGTGATATCTCGGGTGCTATTAGAGATAGCGCAATAAATCAAAGTGAATTATCTGCAGGGGGCACTGGCGCATGAATCTGAGAAGCGGGATCGACCTCGGACCACCAGGGGCCGAGAAAACTACCGTCTCATGGGGTCGGACACTCAGGGTCAGGGAAAAATTCAATATATATCTGGTGATATCTCGGGTGCTATTACAGATAGCGCAATAAATCAAAGTGCATTGTCTGCAGGAGGCCCTGGCGCATGAATCGGTGCAGCGGTATCTACCTCGGTCCTCCAGGGTCCGAGAAAATCACCGACACATGGGGCCGGGCACCCAGGGTCAGGGAAAAATCCAATATATATCTGGTGATATCTCGGGTGCTATTAGTGATAGCGCAATAAATCAAAGTGCATTGTCCGTAGGAGGCACTGGCGAATGAGTCTGTGCAGCGGGATCGACCTCGGACCACCAGGGGAAGAGAAAACCACCGACACATGGGGCCGGACACTCAGGGTCAGGGAAAAATCCACTATATATCTGGTGATATCTCGGGTGCTATTTGAGATAGCGCAATAAATCAGATTGCATTGTCTGCAGGAGGCCCTGGCGCATGAATCTGTGCAGGCGGAACGACCTCGGACCACCAGGGGCCGAGAAATTTACAGATATTCGGAATCCGTCACCCAAGGTCATGTGAAAATCCGGCATATATGTGGTGATATCTCGGGTGCTGTTATAGATAGCGAAATAAACCAAAGTGAATTATCTGCAGTAGGTCCTGGCGCATGCATCTGTGCAGCGGGAACGACCTCGGACCACCAGGGGCCGAGAAAACCACCGACACATGGCGCCGGACACTCAGGGTCAGGGAAAAATCCAATATATATCGGGTGATATCTCGGGTGCTATTAGAGATAGCGCAATAAATCAAAGTGCATTGTCTGTAGGGGGCCCTGGCGCATGAATCTGTGCAGCGGGATCGACCTCGGACCACCAGGGGCCGAGAAAATCACCGTCTCATGGGGCCGGACTGTCAGGGTCAGGGAAAAATCCAATATATATCTGGTGATATCTCGGGTGCTATTAGAGATAGCGCAATAAATCAAAGTGAATTATCTGCAGGGGGCACTGGCGCATGAATCTGTGCAGCGGGAACGACCTCGGACCACCAGGGGCAGAGAAAACCACCGTCTCGTGGGGTCGGTCACTCAGGGTCAGGAAAAAATCCAATATATATCTGGTGATATCTCGGGTGCTATTCGAGATAGCGCACTAAATCAAAGTGAATTGTCTGCAGGGGGCCCCGGCGCATGAATCTGTGCAGCGGGAACGACCTCGGACCACCAGGGGCCGAGAAAACCACCGTCTCATGGGGCCGGCCACGCAGGGTCAGGGGAAAATCCAATATGTATATGGTGATATCTCGGGTGCTATTACAGATAGCGCAATAAATCAATGTGCATTGTCTGTAGGAGGCCCTGGCGCATGAATCTGTGCAGCGGGAACGACCTCGGACCACCAGGGGCCGAGAAAACCACCGTCTCATGGGGTCGGACACTCAGAGTCAGGGAAAAATCCAATATAAATCTGGTGATATCTCGGGTGCTATTACAGATAGCGCAATAAATCAAAGTGCATTGTCTGCAGGAGGCCCTGGCGCATGAATCTGTGCAGCGGGAACGACCTCGGACCGCCAGGGGCCGAGAAAAACACCGTCTCATGGGGCCGGACACTCAGGTTCAGGGGAAAATCCAATATGTATATGGTGATATCTCGGGTGCTATTACAGATAGCGCAATAAATCAAAGTGCATTGTCTGTAGGAGGACCTGGCGCATGAATCTGTGCAGCGGGAACGACCTCGGACCACCAGGGGCCGAGAAAACCACCGTCTCATGGGGCCGGACTGTCAGGGTCAGGGAAAAATCAAATATATATCTGGTGATATCCTGGGTGCTATTAGTGATAGGGCAATAAATCATCGTGCTTTGTCTGTAGGAAGCCCTGGCGCATGCATCTGTGCAGCGGGAACGACCTCGGACCACCAGGGGCCGAGAAAACCACCGTCTCATGGGGCCGGACTGTCAGGGTCAGGGAAAAATCAAATATATATCTGGTGATATCCTGGGTGCTATTAGTGATAGGGCAATAAATCATCGTGCTTTGTCTGTAGGAAGCCCTGGCGCATGCATCTGTGCAGCGGGAACGACCTCGGACCACCAGGGGCCGGGAAAACCACACTCTCATGGGGCCGGAGACTCAGGGTTAGGGAAAAATCCAATATATATCTGGTGATATCTCGGGTGCTATTACAGATAGCGCAATAAATCAAAGTGCATTGTCTGCAGGAGGCCCTGGCGCATGAATCGGTGCAGCGGTATCTACCTCGGTCCTCCAGGGTCCGAGAAAATCACCGACACATGGGGCCGGGCACCCAGGGTTAGGGAAAAATCCAATATATATCTGGTGATATCTCGGGTGCTATTAGTGATAGCGCAATAAATCAAAGTGCATTGTCCGTAGGAGGCACTGGCGAATGAGTCTGTGCAGCGGGATCGACCTCGGACCACCAGGGGAAGAGAAAACCACCGACACATGGGGCCGGACACTCAGGGTCAGGGAAAAATCCACTATATATCTGGTGATATCTCGGGTGCTATTTGAGATAGCGCAATAAATCAGATTGCATTGTCTGCAGGAGGCCCTGGCGCATGAATCTGTGCAGGCTGAACGACCTCGGACCACCAGGGGCCGAGAAATTTACAGATATTCGGAATCCGTCACCCAAGGTCATGTGAAAATCCGGCATATATGTGGTGATATCTCGGGTGCTGTTATAGATAGCGAAATAAACCAAAGTGAATTATCTGCAGTAGGTCCTGGCGCATGCATCTGTGCAGCGGGAACGACCTCGGACCACCAGGGGCCGAGAAAACCACCGACACATGGCGCCGGACACTCAGGGTCAGGGAAAAATCCAATATATATCGGGTGATATCTCGGGTGCTATTAGAGATAGCGCAATAAATCAAAGTGCATTGTCTGTAGGGGGCCCTGGCGCATGAATCTGTGCAGCGGGATCGACCTCGGACCACCAGGGGCCGAGAAAATCACCGTCTCATGGGGCCGGACTGTCAGGGTCAGGGAAAAATCCAATATATATCTGGTGATATCTCGGGTGCTATTAGAGATAGCGCAATAAATCAAAGTGAATTATCTGCAGGGGGCACTGGCGCATGAATCTGTGCAGCGGGAACGACCTCGGACCACCAGGGGCCGAGAAAATTACAGATTTTCGGTATCCGTCACCCAAAGTCATGTAAAAATCCAGCATATATATGGAATTTTCTCGGGTGCTATTACAGATAGCGCAATAAATCAAAGTGCGTTGTCTGTAGGAGGCCCTGGCGCATGAATCTGGGCAGCGGGAAGGACCTCGGACCACCAGGCGCCGAGAAAACCACCGTCTCGCGGGGCCGGACAGTCAGGGTAATGGAAAAATCCAATATATATCTGGTGATATCTCGGGTGCTATTACAGATAGCGCAATAAATCAAAGTGCATTGTCTGTAGGAGGCCCTGGCGCATGAATCTGTGCAGGCGGAACGACCTCGGACCACCAGGGGCCGAGAAAACCACCGTCTCATGGGGCCGGACACTCAGGGTCAGGCAAAAATTCTATATATATCTGGTGATATCTCGGGTGCTATTACAGATAGCGCAATAAATCAAAGTGCATTGTCTGTAGGAGGCCCTGGCGCATGAATCTGGACACCGGGAACTACCTCGGTCCACCAGGGGCCGAGAAAACCACAGTCTCATGGGGCCGGACACTCAGGGTCAGGGGAAAATCCAATATATATCTGGTGATATCTCGGGTGCTATTAGAGATAGCGCAGTAATCCAAAGTGAGTTATATGCAGGAGGCCATGGTGAATGAATCTGTGCAGCGGGATCGACCTCGGACCACCAGGGGCCGAGAAAATCACCGTCTCATGGGGCCGGACTGTCAGGGTCAGGGAAAAATCAAATATATATCTGGTGATATCCTGGGTGCTATTAGTGATAGGGCAATAAATCATCGTGCTTTGTCTGTAGGAAGCCCTGGCGCATGCATCTGTGCAGCGGGAACGACCTCGGACCACCAGGGGCCGGGAAAACCACACTCTCATGGGGCCGGAGACTCAGGGTTAGGGAAAAATCCAATATATATCTGGTGATATCTCGGGTGCTATTACAGATAGCGCAATAAACCAAAGGGCATTGTCTGTAGGAGGCCCTGGCGCATGAATCTGTGCAGCGGGAACGACCTCGGACCACCAGGGGCCGAGAAAACTACCGTCTCATGGAGCCGGACACTCAGGGTCAGGGAAAAATCCAATATATATCTGGTGATATCTCGGGTGCTATTAGAGATAGGGCAATAAATCAAAGTGAATTATCTGCAGGGGGCCCTGGCGCATGAATCTGTGCAGCAGGATCGACCTCGTACAACGAGGGACCGAGAAAACCATCGACATATGGGGCCGGATTGTCAGGGTCAAGGAAAACTCAAATATATATCTGGTGATATCTCGGGTGCTATTAGAGATAGCGCAATAAATCAAAGTGCATTGTCTGTAGGAGGCCCTGACGCATGAACCTGTGCAGCGGGATCGACCTGGGACCACCAGGGGCCGAGAAAATCCCCGTCTCATTGGGCCGGACTGTCAGGGTCAGGGAAAAATCCAATATATATCTGGTGATATCTCGGGTGCTATTACAGATAGCGCAATAAACAAAAGTGAATTGTCTGCAGGAAGCCCTGGCGCATGAATCTGTGCAGCGGGAACGACCTCGGAGCACCAGGGGCTGAGAAAACCACCGTCTTATGTGGTCGGACACACAGGGTCAGGGAAAAATCCAATATATATCTAGTGAAATCTCGGGTGCTATTAGAGATAGCGAAATAAATCAAAGTGCATTGTCTGCAGGAGGCCCTGGCGCATGAATCTGTGCAGCGGGAACGACCTCGGACCACCAGGGGCTGAGAAAACCAACGTCTCATGGGGCCGGACACTCAGGGTCAGGGGAAAATACAATATATACCTGGTGATATCTCGTGTGCTATTAGAGATAGCGCAATAAGTCAAAGTGCATTGTCTGCAGGAGGCCCTGGCGCATGCGTCTGTGCAGCGGGATCGACATCGGACTACGAGGGACCGAGAAAACCATCGACACATGGGGCCGGACTGTCAGGGTCAAAGAAAAATCCAATATATATCTGGTGATATCTCGGGTGCTCTCACAGATAGCGCAATAAATCAAAGTGCATTGTCTGTAGGAGGCCGTGGCGCATGAATCTGTGCAGCGGGATCGACCTCGGACCACCGGGGGCCGAGAAAATCACCGTCCCATGGGGCCGGACTGTCAGGGTCAGGGAAAATCCAATATATATCTGGTGATATCTCGGGTGCTATTAGAGATAGGGCAATAAATCAAAGTGAATTATCTGCAGGGGGCCCTGGCGCATGAATCTTTGCAGCGGGAACGACCTCGGACCACCAGGGGCCGAGAAAACCACCGTCTCATGGGGCCGGACACTCAGGGTCAGGGGAAAATCCAATATATATCTGGTTATATCTCGGGTGCTATTACAGATAGCGCAATAAATCAAAATACATTGACTGCAGGAGGCCCTAGCGCTTGAATCTGTGCAGCGGGAACGACCTCGAACCACCAGGGGCCGAGAAAACCACAGTCTCATGGTGCCGGACACTCAGGGTCAGGGGAAAATCCAGTATATATCTGGTGATATCTCGGGTGCTATTAGAGATAGCGCAATAAATCAAAGTGCATTGTCTGTAGGAGGCCCTGACGCATGAACCTGTGCAGCGGGATCGACCTGGGACCACCAGGGGCCGAGAAAATCCCCGTCTCATTCGGCCGGACTGTCAGGGTCAGGGAAAAATCCAATATATATCTGGTGATATCTCGGGTGCTATTACAGATAGCGCAATAAACAAAAGTGAATTGTCTGCAGGAAGCCCTGGCGCATGCGTCTGTGCAGCGGGAACGACCTCGGACCACCAGGGGCCGAGAAAACCACCGTCTTATGTGTTCGGACACACAGGGTCAGGGAAAAATCCAATATATATCTAGTGAAATCTCGGGTGCTATTAGAGATAGCGAAATAAATCAAAGTGCATTGTCTGCAGGAGGCCCTGGCGCATGAATCTGTGCAGCGGGAACGACCTCGGACCACCAGGGGCTGAGAAAACCAACGTCTCATGGGGCCGGACACTCAGGGTCAGGGGAAAATACAATATATACCTGGTGATATCTCGTGTGCTATTAGAGATAGCGCAATAAGTCAAAGTGCATTGTCTGCAGGAGGCCCTGGCGCATGCGTCTGTGCAGCGGGATCGACATCGGACTACGACGGACCGAGAAAACCATCGACACATGGGGCCGGAATGTCAGGGTCAAAGAAAAATCCAATATATATCTGGTGATATCTCGGGTGCTCTCACAGATAGCGCAATAAATCAAAGTGCATTGTCTGTAGGAGGCCGTGGCGCATGAATCTGTGCAGCGGGATCGACATCGGACCACCGGGGGCCGAGAAAATCACCGTCCCATGTGGCCGGACTGTCAGGGTCAGGGAAAATCCAATATATATCTGGTGATACCTCGGGTGCTATTAGAGATAGGGCAATAAATCAAAGTGAATTATCTGCAGGGGGCCCTGGCGCATGAATCTGTGCAGCAGGATCGACCTCGGACAACGAGGGAACGAGAAAACCATCGACATATGGGGCCGGATTGTCAGGGTCAAGGAAAAATCAAATATATATCTGGTGATATCTCGGGTGATATTAGAGATAGCGCAATAAATCAAAGTGCATTGTCTGTAGGAGGCCCTGACGCATGAACCTGTGCAGCGGGATCGACCTGGGACCACCAGGGGCCGAGAAAATCCCCGTCTCATTGGGCCGGACTGTCAGGGTCAGGGAAAAATCCAATATATATCTGGTGATATCTCGGGTGCTATTACAGATAGCGCAATAAACAAAAGTGAATTGTCTGCAGGAAGCCCTGGCGCATGAATCGGTGCAGCGGGAACGACCTCGGACCACCAGGGGCCGAGAAAACCACCGTCTGATGGGGTCGGACACACAGGGTCAGGGAAAATCCAATATATATCTAGTGAAATCTCGGGTGCTATTAGAGATAGCGAAATAAATCAAAGTGCATTGTCTGCAGGAGGCCCTGGCGCATGAATCTGTGCAATGGGAACGACCTCGGACTACCAGTTGCCGAGAAAACCAACGTCTCATGGGGTCGGACACTCAGGGTCAGGGAAAAATCCAATATAAATCTGGTGATATCTAGGGTGCTATTACAGATAGCGCAATAAATCAAAGTGAATCATCTGCAGGGGGCCCTGGCGCAGGAATCTGTGCAGCGGAATCGACCTCGGACCACGAGGGACCGAGAAAACCACTGTTTCATGGGGCCGGACAGTCTGGGTCGGGGGAAAATCCAATATATATGTGGTGATATCTCAGGTGCTATTAGAGATAGCGCAATAAACCAAAGTGAATTGTCTGTAGGAAGCCCTGGCGCATGAATCTGTGCAGCGGGATCGACCTCGGACCACCAGGGGCCGAGAAAACTACCGTCTCATGGGGTCGGAAACTCAGGGTCAGGGAAAAATCCATTATATATCTGGTGATATCTCGGGTGTCATTAGAGATAGCGCGATAAATCAAAGTGCATTGTCTATAGGAGGGCCTGTCGCATGAATCTGTGCAGCGGCAGCGACCACGGACAACCAGGGGCCGAGAAAACCACCGTCTCATGGGGCCGGAGTGTCAGGGTCGGGGAAAAATCCAATATATATCTGGTGATATCTCGGGTGCTATTAGAGATAGCGCAATAAACAAAAATGAATTATCTGCAGGAGGCCCTGGCGCATGAATCTGTGCAGCGGGAACGACCTCGGACCACTAGGGGACGAGAAAACCACCGTCTCATGGGGTCGGACACTCAGGGTGAGGGAAAAATTCAATATATATCTGATGATATCTCGGGTGCTATTAGAGATAGCGCAATAAACCAAAGTGAATTATCTGCAGGAGGCCCTGGCGCATGAATCCGTGCAGCGGGAACGACCTCGGAAAACCAGGGGCCGAGAAAACTCCCGTCTCATGGGGCCGGACACTACGGGTCAGCGAAAAATCCAACATATACCTGGTGATATCTCTGGTGCTATTAGAGATAGCGCAATAAGCCAAAGTGAATTATCTATAGGAGGCCCTGGCGCATGAATCTGTGCAGCGGGAACGACCTCGGACCACCAGGGGCCGAGAAAACCACCGTCTCATGGGGCCGGACACTCAGGGTCAGGGGAAAATCCAATATATATCTGGTTATATCTCGGGTGCTATTACAGATAGCGCAATAAATCAAAGTGCATTGTCTGTAGGAGGCCTTGGCGCATGAATCTGTGCAGCAGGAACGACCTGGGACCCCTAGGGGCCGAGAAAACCACCGTCTCATGGGGCCGGACACTCAGGGTCAGGGGAAAATCCAATATATATGTGTTGATATCTCAGGTGCTATTAGAGATAGCGCAATAAACCAAAGTGAATTGTCTGTAGGAAGCCCTGGCGCATGAATCTGTGCAGCCGGATCGACCTCGGACCACCAGGGGCCGAGAAAACTACCGTCTCATGGGGTCGGACACTCAGGGTCAGGGAAAAATCCAATATATATCTCGTGATATCTCGGGTGGTATTAGAAATAGCGCAATAATTCAAAGTGCATTGTCTGTAGGAGGGCCTGGCGCATGAAGCTGTGCAGCGGCATCGACCTCGGACCACCAGGGGCCGAGAAAATCACCGTCTCGTGGGGCCGGACTGTCAGGGTCAGGGAAAAATCCAATATATATCTGGTGATATCTCGGGTGGTATTAGAAATAGCGCAATAAATCAAAGTGCATTGTCTGTAGGAGGCCTTGGCGCATGAATCTGTGTAGCGGGATCAACCTCGGACCACCAGGGGCCGAGGAAACCACTGTTTCATGGGGCCGGACACTCAGGGTCAGGGGAAAATCCAATATATATGTGGTGATATCTCAGGTGCTATTAGAGATAGCGCAATAAACCAAAGTGAATTATATGCAGGAGGCCTTGGCGCATGAATCTGTGCAGCGGGAACGACCTCGGACCACCAGGGGCCGAGAAAACCACCGTCTCATGGGGCCGGACACTCAGGGTCAGGGGAAAATCCAATATATATCTGGTTATATCTCGGGTGCTATTACAGACAGCGCAATAAATCAAAGTGCATTGTCTGGAGGAGGCCCTGGCGCATGAATCTGTGCAGCGGGATCAACCTCGGACCACCAGGGGCCGAGAAAATCACCGTCTCATGGGGCCGGACTGTCAGGGTCAGGGAAAAATCCAATATATATCTGGTGATATCTCGGGTGGTATTACAGATAGCGCAATAAATCAAAGTGCATTGTCTGTAGGAGGCCCTGGCGCATGAATCTGTGCAGCGGGATCGACTTCGGACCACCAGGCGCCGAGGAAATTACAGATATTCGGAATCCGTCACCCAAGGTCATGTAAAAATCCAGCATATATCTGGTGATATCTCGGGTGCTATTAGTGATAGCGAAATAAATCAAAGTGCATTGTCTGCAGGAGGCCCTGGCGCATGAATCTGTGCAGCGGGAACGACCTCGGACCACCAGGGGCCGAGAAAACCAACGTCTCATGGGTTCGGACACTTAGGGTCAGGGAAAAATCCAATATAAATCTGGTGATATCTCGGGTGCTATTACAGATAGCGAAATAAATCAAAGTGAATTATCTGCAGGGGGCCCTGGCGCATGAATCTGTGCAGCGGGATCGACCTCGGACCACGAGGGACCGAGAAAACCACTGTTTCATGGGGCCGGACACTCAGGGTCAGGGGAAAATCCAATATATATGTGGTGATATCTCAGGTGCTATTAGAGATAGCGCAATAAACCAAAGTGAGTTGTCTGTAGGAAGCCCTGGCGCATGAATCTGTGCAGCCGGATCGACCTCGGACCGCCAGGGGCCGAGAAAACTGCCGTCTCATGGGGTCGGACACTCAGGGTCAGGGAAAAATCCAATATATATGTCGTGATATCTCGGGTGGTATTAGAAATAGCGCAATAAATCAAAGTGCATTGTCTGTAGGAGGGCCCGGCGCATGAAGCTGTGCAGCGGGATCGACCTCGGACCACCAGGGGCGAGAAAATCACCATCTCGTGGGGCCGGACTGTCAGGGTCAGGGAAAAATCCAATATATATCTGGTGATAGCTCGGGTGGTATTAGAAATAGCGCAATAAATCAAATTGCATTGTCTGTAGGAGGCACTCGCGAATGAATCTGTGAAGCAGGAACGACCTCGGACCACCAGGCGCCGAGAAAATTACAGATATTCGGATTCCGTCACCCAAGGTCATGTAAAAATCCAGCATATATCTGGTGATATCTCGGGTGCTATTAGAGATAGCGAAATAAATCAAAGTGCATTGTCTGCAGGAGGCCCTGGCGCATGAATCTGTGCAGCGGGCACGCCCTCGGACCACCAGGGGCCGAGAAAACCAACGTCTCATGGGGTCGGACACTCAGGGTCAGGGAAAAATCCAATATAAATCTGGTGATATCTCGGGTGCTATTAGAGATAGCCCAATAAACCAAAGTGAATTATCTGAAGGAGGCCCTGGCGCATGCATCTGTGCAGCGGGATCGACATCGGACTACGAGGGACCGAGAAAACCATCGACATATGGGGCCGGATTGTCAGGGTCAAGGAAAAATCAAATATATATCTGGTGATATCTCGGGCGCTATTAGAGATAGAGCAATAAATCAAAGTGCATTGTCTGCAGGAGGCCCTAGCGCATAAATCTGTGCAGCGGGAACGACCTCGGGCCACCAGGGGCCGAGAAAACTACCGTCTCATGGGGTCGGACACTCAGGGTCAGGGAAAAATCCAATATATATGTGGTGATATCTCAGGTGCTATTACAGATAGCGCAATAAATCAAAGTTCATTGTCTGCAGGAGGCCCTGGCGCATGGATCTGTGCAGCGGGATCGACCTCGGACCACGAGGGACCGAGAGAACCATCGACACATGGCGCCGGACTGTCAGAGTCAAGGAAAAATCCAATATATATCTGGTGATATCTCGGGTGCTATTAGAGATAGCGAAAGAAATCAAAGTGCATTGTCTGCAGGAGACCCTGGCGCATGAATCTGTGCAGCGGGAACGACCTCGGACCACCAGGGACCGAGAAAACCACCGTCTCATGGGATCGGACACTCAGGGTCAGGGAAAAATCCAATATATCTCTGGTGAAATCTCGGGTGCTATTAGAGATAGCGCAATAAAACAAAGTGCATTGTCTGTAGGAGGCCCTGGCGCATGAATCTGTGCAGCGGGAACGACCTCGGACCACCAGGGGCCGAGAAAACCACCGTCTCATGGGGTCGGTGACTCAGGGTCAGGGAAAAATCCAATATAAATCTGGTGATATCTCGGGCGAAATTACAGATAGCGCAATAAATCAAAGTGCATTGTCTGCAGGAGGCCCTGGCCCATGGATCTGTGCAGCGGGATCGACCTCGGACCACGAGGGACCGAGAAAACCATCGACACATGGCGCCGGCCTGTCAGGGTCAAGGAAAAATCCAATATATATCTGGTGATATCTCGGGTGCTATTAGAGACAGCGAAATAAATCAAAGTGCATTGTCTGCAGGAGACCCTGGCGCATGAATCTGTGCAGCGGGAACGACCTCGGACCACCAGGGACCGAGAAAACCACCGTCTCATGGGGTCGGACACTCAGGGTCAGGGGAAAATCCAATATTTATCTGGTGATATCTCGGGTGCTATTACAGATAGCGCAATAAATCAAAGTGCATTGTCTGCAAGAGGCCCTGGTGCATGAATCTGTGCAGCGGGAGCGACCTCGGACCACCAGGGGCCGAGAAAACCACCATCTCATGGGGCCGGACACTCAGGGTCAGGGGAAAATCCAATATATATCTGGTGATATCTAGGGTGCTATTAGAGATAGCGCAATAAATCAAAGTGCATTGTCTGTAGGAGGCACTGGCGCCTGAATCTGTGCAGTGGGAACGACCTCGGACAACCAGGGGACGAGAAAACCACAGTCTCATGGGGCCGGACACTCAGGGTCAGGGGAAAATCCACTATATATCTGGTGATATCTCGGGTGCTATTAGAGATAGCGCAATAAATCAAAGTGCATTGTCTGTAGGAGGCCCTGGCGCATGAATCTGTTCAGCGGGAACGACCTCGGACCACCATCGGCAGAGAAAACCACAGTCTCATGGGGCCGGGCACTCAGGGTCAGGGAAAAATCCAACATATATCTGGTAATATGTCGGGTTCTATTACAGATAGCGCAATAAATCAAAGTGCATTGTCTGTAGGAGGCCCTGGCGCATGAATCTGTGCAGCGGGAACGACCTCGGACCACCAGGGGCCGAGAAAACCACAGTCTCATGGGGCCGGACACTCAGGGTCAGGGGAAAATCCAATATTTATCTGGTGATATCTCGGGTGCTATTACAGATAGCGCAATAAATCAAAGTGCATTGTCTGTAGGAGGCCCTGATGCATGAATCTGTGCAGCGGGAACGACCTCGGACCACCAGGGGCCGAGAAAACCACCGTCTCATGGGGCCGGACACTCAGGGACTGTGAAAAATCCAATATATATCTGGTGATATCTCGGGTGCTATTACAGATAGCGCAATAAATCAAAGTGCATTGTCTGCAGGAGGCCCTGGAGCATGAAAGTGTGCAACGGGAACGACCTCGGACCACCAGGGGCCGAAAAAACCACGGTCTTATGGGGCCGGACACTCGGGGTCAGGGGAAAATCCAATATATATCTGGTGATATCTCGGGTGCTATTAGAGATAGCGCAATAAACCAAAGTGAATTATCTGCAGGAGGACCTGGCGCATGAATCTGTGCAACGGGAACGACCTCGGACCACCAGGGGCCGAGAAAACCACCGTCTCATGGGGCGGACTGTCAGGGTCAGGAAAAAATCCAATATATATCTGGTGATATCTCGGGTGCTATTACAGATAGCGCAATAAATCAAAGTGCATTGTCTGCAGGAGGCCCTTGCGAATGAATCTGTGCAGCGGGAACGACCTCGGATCACCAGGGTCCGAGAAAACCACCGTCTCATGGGGCCGGACACTCAGGGTCGGGGAAAAATCCAATATATATCTGGTGATATCTCGGGTGCTATTACAGATAGCGCAATAAATCAAAGTGCATTGTCTGCAGGAGGCCCTTGCGAATGAATCTGTGCAGCGGGAACGACCTCGGATCACCAGGGTCCGAGAAAACCACCGTCTCATGGGGCCGGACACTCAGGGTCGGGGAAAAATCCAATATATATCTGCTGATATCTCGGGTGCTATTAGAGATAGCGCAATAAACCAAAGTGAATTATCTATAGGAGGCCCTGGCGCATGAATCTGTGCAGCGGGAACGACCTCGGACCACCAGGGGCCGAGAAAACCACCGTCTCATGGGGCCGGACAATCAGGGTCAGGGAAAAATCAAATATATATCTGGTGATATCTCGGGTGCTATTACAGATAGCTCAATAAATCAAAGTGCATTGTCTGCCGGAGGCCCTTGCGAATGAATCTGTTCAGCGGGAACGACCTCGGATCACCAGGGGCCGAGAAAACCACCGACACATGGGGCCGGACACTCAGGGTCAGGGAAAAATCCAATATATATCTGGTGATATCTCGGGGGCTATTACAGATAGCGCAATAAATCAAAGTGCATTGTCTGCAGGAGGCCCTTGCGATTGAATCTGTGGAGCGGCAACGACCTCGGACGACCAGGGGCCGAGAAAACCACCGTCTCATGGAGCCGGACACTCAGGGTCAAGGGGAAATCCAATATATATCTGGTGATATCTCGGGTGCTATTAGAGATAGCGCAATAAACCAAAGTGAATTATCTGCAGGTGGCCCTGGCGCATGCATCTGTGCAGCGGGAACGACCTCGGACCACCAGGGGCCGAGAAGACCACCGTCTCATGTGGCCGGACACTCAGGGTCAGGGAAAAATCGAATATATATCTGGTGATATCTCAGGTGTTATTAGAGATAGCGCAATAAACCAAAGTGAATTATCTGCAGGTGGCCCTGGCGCATGCATCTGTGCAGCGGGAACGACCTCCGACCACCAGGGGCCGAGTAAACCACCGTCTCATGGGGCCGGAAACTCAGGGTCAGGGAAAAATCAAATATATATCTGGTGATATCTCGGGTGCTATTACAGATAGCGCAATAAATCAAAGTGCATTGTCTGCAGGAGGCCCTTGCGAATGAATCTGTGCAGCGGGAACGACCTCGGATCACCAGGGTCCGAGAAAACCACCGTCTCATGGGGCCGGACACTCAGGGTCGGGGAAAAATCCAATATATATCTGGTGATATCTCGGGTGCTATTACAGATAGCGCAATAAACCAAAGTGAATTATCTGCAGGAGGCCCTGGCGCATGAATCTGTGCAGCGGGAACGACCTCGGACCACCAGGGGCCGAGAAAACCACCGTCTCATGGGGCCGGACACTCAGGGTCAGGGAAAAATCCAATATATATCTGGTGATATGTCGGGTGCTATTAGAGGTAGCGAAATAAATCAAAGTGCATTCTCTGTAGGAGGCCCTGGCGCATGAATCGCTGCAGCGGGAACGACCTCGGACCAGCAGGGGCCGAGAAAACTACCGTCTCATGGGGCCGGACTGTCAGGGTCAGGGAAAAATCCAATATATATCTGGTGATATCTCGGGTGCTATTAGAGATAGCGCAATAAACCAAAGTGAATTATCTATAGGAGGCCCTGGCGCATGAATCTGTGCAGTGGGAACGACCTCGGACCACCAGGGGCCGAGAAAACCACAGTCTCATGGGGCCGGACACTCAGGGTCAGGGGAAAATCCAATATTTATCTGGTGATATCTCGGGTGCTATTACAGATAGCGCAATTTATCAAAGTGCATTGTCTGCAAGAGGCCCTGGTGCATGAATCTGTGCAGCGGGAGCGACCTCGGATCACCAGGGGCCGAGAAAACCACCATCTCATGGGGCCGGCCACTCAGGGTCAGGGGAAAATCCAATATATATCTGGTGATATCTAGGGTGCTATTAGAGATAGCGCTATAAATCAAAGTGCATTGTCTGTAGGAGGCCCTGGCGCATGAATCTGTGCAGCGGGAACGACCTCGGACCACCAGGGGCCGAGAAAACCACAGTCTCATGGGGCCGGACACTCAGGGTCAGGGGAAAATCCAATATTTATCTGGGGATATCTCGGGTGCTATTACAGATAGCGCAATAAATCAAAGTGCATTGTCTGTAGGAGGCCCTGGCGCACGAATCTGTGCAGCGGGAACGACCTCGGACCACCAGGGGCCGAGAAAACCACAGTCTCATGGGGCCGGACACTCAGGGTCAGGGGAAAATCCAATATTTATCTGGTGATATCTCGGGTGCTATTACAGATAGCGCAATAAATCAAAGTGCATTGTCTGCAAGAGGCCCTGGTGCATGAATCTGTGCAGCGGGAGCGACCTCGGATCACCAGGGGCCGAGAAAACCACCATCTCATGGGGCCGGACACTCAGGGTCAGGGGAAAATCCAATATATATCTGGTGATATCTAGGGTGCTATTAGAGATAGCGCAATAAATCAAAGTGCATTGTCTGTAGGAGGCACTGGCGCCTGAATCTGTGCAGTGGGAACGACCTCGGACAACCAGGGGACGAGAAAACCACAGTCTCATGGGGCCGGACACTCAGGGTCAGGTTAAAATCCACTATATATCTGGTGATATCTCGGGTGCTATTAGAGATAGCGCAATAAATCAAAGTGCATTGTCTGTTGGAGGCCCTGGCGCATGGATCTGTTCAGCGGGAACGACCTCGGACCACCATCGGCAGAGAAAACCACAGTCTCATGGGGCCGGGCACTCAGGGTCAGGGAAAAATCCAACATATATCTGGTGATATGTCGGGTTCTATTACAGATAGCGCAATAAATCAAAGTGCATTGTCTGTAGGAGGCCCTGGCGCACGAATCTGTGCAGCGGGAACGACCTCGGACCACCAGGGGCCGAGACCACCACCGACTCATGGGGCCGGACACTCAGGGTCAGGAAAAAATCCAATATATATCTGGTGATATCCCGGGTGCTATTACAGATAGCGCAATAAATCAAAGTGCATTGTCTGTAGGAGGCCCTGATGCATGAATCTGTGCAGCGGGAACGACCTCGGACCACCAGGGGCCGAGAAAACCACCGTCTCATGGGGCCGAACACTCAGGGTCAGGGAATAATCTAATATATATCTGGTGATATCTCGGGTGCTATTACAGATAGCGCAATAAACCAAATTGAATTATCTGCAGGAGGCCCTGGCGCATGAATCTGTGCAGCGGGAACGACCTCCGACCACCAGGGACCGAGTAAACCACCGTCTCATGGGGCCGGAAACTCAGGGTCAGGGAAAAATCAAATATATATCTGGTGATATCTCTGGCGCTATTACAGATAGCTCAATAAATCAAAGTGCATTATCTGCAGGTGGCCCTGGCGCATGCATCTGTGCAGCGGGAACGACCTCGGACCACCAGGGGCCGAGAAGACCACCGTCTCATGGGGCCGGACACTCAGGGTCAGGGAAAAATCCAATATATATCTGGTGATATCTCGGGTGCTATTACAGATAGCGCAATAAACCAAAGTGAATTATCTGCAGGAGGCCCTGGCGCATGAATCTGTGCAGCGGGAACGACCTCGGACCACCAGGGGCCGAGAAAACCACCGTCTCATGGGGCCGGACACTCAGGGTCAGGGAAAAATCCAATATATATCTGGTGATATCTCGGGTGCTATTAGAGGTAGCGAAATAAATCAAAGTGCATTGTCTGTAGGAGGCCCAGGCGAATAAATCTGGGCAGCGGGACGACCTCGGACCACCAGGGGCCGAGAAAACCACCGTCTCATGGGGCCGGACACTCAGGGTCAGAGAAAAATCCAATCTGTATCTGGTGATATCTCGGGTGCTATTAGAGATAGCGCAATAAACCAAAGTGAATTATCTGCAGGTGGCCCTGGCGCATGCATCTGTGCAGCGGGAACGACCTCGGACAACCAGGGGCCGAGAAGACCACCGTCTCATGTGGCCGGACACTCAGGGTCAGGGAAAAATCGAATATATATCTGGTGATATCTCAGGTGTTATTAGAGATAGCGCAATAAACCAAAGTGAATTATCTGCAGGTGGCCCTGGCGCATGCATCTGTGCAGCGGGAACGACCTCCGACCACCAGGGGCCGAGTAAACCACCGTCTCATGGGGCCGGAAACTCAGGGTCATTGAAAAATCAAATATATATCTGGTGATATCTCGGGTGCTATTACAGATAGCGCAATAAATCAAAGTGCATTGTCTGCAGGAGGCCCTTGCGAATGAATCTGTGCAGCGGGAACGACCTCGGATCACCAGGGTCCGAGAAAACCACCGTCTCATGGGGCCGGACACTCAGGGTCGGGGAAAAATCCAATATATATCTGCTGATATCTCGGGTGCTATTAGAGATAGCGAAATAAATCAAAGTGCATTCTCTGTAGGAGGCCCTGGCGCATGAATCGCTGCAGCGGGAACGACCTCGGACCAGCAGGGGCCGAGAAAACTACCGTCTCATGTGGCCGGACTCTCAGGGTCAGGGAAAAATCCAATATATATCTGGTGATATCTCGGGTGCTATTAGAGATAGCGCAATAAACCAAAGTGAATTATCTATAGGAGGCCCTGGCGCATGAATCTGTGCAGCGGGAACGACCGCGGACCACCAGGGGCCGAGAAAACCACCGTCTCATGGGGCCGGACACTCAGGGTCAGGGAAAAATCAAATATATATCTGGAGATATCTCTGGTGCTATTACACATAGCTCAATAAATCAAAGTGCATTCTCTGTAGGAGGCCCTGGCGCATGAATCTGTGCAGCGGGAACGACCTCGGATCACCAGTGTCCGAGAAAACCACCGTCTCATGGGGCCGAACACACAGGGTCGGGGAAAAATCCAATATATATCTGGTGATATCTCGGGTGCTATTACAGATAGCGCAATAAACCAAAGTGAATTATCTGCAGGAGGCCCTGGTGCATGATTCTGTGCAGCGGGAACGACCTCGGACCACGAGGGGCCGAGAAAATCACCCTCTCATGGAGCCTGACTGTCAGGGTCAGGGAAAAACCCAGCATATATCTGGTGATATCTCGGGTGCTATTAAAGATAGCGCAATAAACCAAAGTGAATTATCTGCAGGAGGCCCTGGCGCATGAATCTGTGCAGCGGGAACGACCTCGGACCACCAGGGGCCGAGAAAACCACCGTCTCATGGGGCCGGACACTCAAGGTCAGGGAAAAATCCATTATATATCTGGTTATATCTCGGGTGCTATTACAGATAGCGCAATAAATCAAAGTGCTTTGTCTGTAGGAGGCCCTGTCGCATGAATCTGTTCAGCGGGAACGACCTCGGACCACCATCGGCAGAGAAAACCACAGTCTCATGGGGCCGGGCACTCAGGGTCAGGGAAAAATCCAACATATATCTGGTGATATGTCGGGTTCTATTACAGATAGCGCAATAAATCAAAGTGCATTGTCTGTAGGAGGCCCTGGCGCATGAATCTGTGCAGCGGGAACGACCTCGGACCACCAGGGGCCGAGAAAACCACAGTCTCATGGGGCCGGACACTCAGGGTCAGGGGAAAATCCAATATTTATCTGGTGATATCTCGGGTGCTATTACAGATAGCGCAATAAATCAAAGTGCATTGTCTGTAGGAGGCCCTGGCGCACGAATCTGTGCAGCGGGAACGACCTCGGACCACCAGGGGCCGAGACCACCACCGACTCATGGGGCCGGACACTCAGGGTCAGGAAAAAATCCAATATATATCTGGTGATATCCCGGGTGCTATTACAGATAGCGCAATAAATCAAAGTGCATTGTCTGTAGGAGGCCCTGATGCATGAATCTGTGCAGCGGGAACGACCTCGGACCACCAGGGGCCGAGAAAACCACCGTCTCATGGGGCCGAACACTCAGGGTCAGGGAATAATCTAATATATATCTGGTGATATCTCGGGTGCTATTACAGATAGCGCAATAAACCAAATTGAATTATCTGCAGGAGGCCCTGGCGCATGAATCTGTGCAGCGGGAACGACCTCCGACCACCAGGGACCGAGTAAACCACCGTCTCATGGGGCCGGAAACTCAGGGTCAGGGAAAAATCAAATATATATCTGGTGATATCTCTGGCGCTATTACAGATAGCTCAATAAATCAAAGTGCATTATCTGCAGGTGGCCCTGGCGCATGCATCTGTGCAGCGGGAACGACCTCGGACCACCAGGGGCCGAGAAGACCACCGTCTCATGGGGCCGGACACTCAGGGTCAGGGAAAAATCCAATATATATCTGGTGATATCTCGGGTGCTATTACAGATAGCGCAATAAACCACAGTGAATTATCTGCAGGAGGCCCTGGCGCATGAATCTGTGCAGCGGGAACGACCTCGGACCACCAGGGGCCGAGAAAACCACCGTCTCATGGGGCCGGACACTCAGGGTCAGGGAAAAATCCAATATATATCTGGTGATATCTCGGGTGCTATTAGAGGTAGCGAAATAAATCAAAGTGCATTGTCTGTAGGAGGCCCAGGCGAATAAATCTGGGCAGCGGGACGACCTCGGACCACCAGGGGCCGAGAAAACCACCGTCTCATGGGGCCGGACACTCAGGGTCAGAGAAAAATCCAATCTGTATCTGGTGATATCTCGGGTGCTATTAGAGATAGCGCAATAAACCAAAGTGAATTATCTGCAGGTGGCCCTGGCGCATGCATCTGTGCAGCGGGAACGACCTCGGACAACCAGGGGCCGAGAAGACCACCGTCTCATGTGGCCGGACACTCAGGGTCAGGGAAAAATCGAATATATATCTGGTGATATCTCAGGTGTTATTAGAGATAGCGCAATAAACCAAAGTGAATTATCTGCAGGTGGCCCTGGCGCATGAATCTGTGCAGCGGGAACGACCTCGGATCACCAGGGTCCGAGAAAACCACCGTCTCATGGGGCCGGACACTCAGGGTCGGGGAAAAATCCAATATATATCTGCTGATATCTCGGGTGCTATTAGAGATAGCGAAATAAATCAAAGTGCATTCTCTGTAGGAGGCCCTGGCGCATGAATCGCTGCAGCGGGAACGACCTCGGACCACCAGGGGCCGAGAAAACCACCGTCTCATGGGGCCGGACACTCAGGGTCAGGGAAAAATCCAATATGTATCTGGTGATATCTCGGGTGCTATTACACATAGCTCAATAAATCAAAGTGCATTCTCTGTAGGAGGCCCTGGCGCATGAATCTGTGCAGCGGGAACGACCTCGGATCACCAGTGTCCGAGAAAACCACCGTCTCATGGGGCCGAACACACAGGGTCGGGGAAAAATCCAATATATATCTGGTGATATCTCGGGTGCTATTACAGATAGCGCAATAAACCAAAGTGAATTATCTGCAGGAGGCCCTGGTGCATGATTCTGTGCAGCGGGAACGACCTCGGACCACGAGGGGCCGAGAAAATCACCCTCTCATGGAGCCTGACTGTCAGGGTCAGGGAAAAACTCAGCATATATCTGGTGATATCTCGGGTGCTATTACAGATAGCGCAATAAACCAAAGTGAATTATCTGCAGGAGGCCCTGGCGCATGAATCTGTGCAGCGGGAACGACCTCGGACCACCAGGGGCCGAGAAAACCACCGTCTCATGGGGCCGGACACTCAAGGTCAGGGAAAAATCCATTATATATCTGGTGATATCTCGGGTGCTATTACAGATAGCGCAATAAATCAAAGTGCTTTGTCTGTAGGAGGCCCTGTCGCATGAATCTGTTCAGCGGGAACGACCTCGGACCACCATCGGCAGAGAAAACCACAGTCTCATGGGGCCGGGCACTCAGGGTCAGGGAAAAATCCAACATATATCTGGTGATATGTCGGGTTCTATTACAGATAGCGCAATAAATCAAAGTGCATTGTCTGTAGGAGGCCCTGGCGCATGAATCTGTGCAGCGGGAACGACCTCGGACCACCAGGGGCCGAGAAAACCACAGTCTCATGGGGCCGGACACTCAGGGTCAGGGGAAAATCCAATATTTATCTGGTGATATCTCGGGTGCTATTACAGATAGCGCAATAAATCAAAGTGCATTGTCTGTAGGAGGCCCTGGCGCACGAATCTGTGCAGCGGGAACGACCTCGGACCACCAGGGGCCGAGACCACCACCGACTCATGGGGCCGGACACTCAGGGTCAGGAAAAAATCCAATATATATCTGGTGATATCCCGGGTGCTATTACAGATAGCGCAATAAATCAAAGTGCATTGTCTGTAGGAGGCCCTGATGCATGAATCTGTGCAGCGGGAACGACCTCGGACCACCAGGGGCCGAGAAAACCACCGTCTCATGGGGCCGAACACTCAGGGTCAGGGAATAATCTAATATATATCTGGTGATATCTCGGGTGCTATTACAGATAGCGCAATAAACCAAATTGAATTATCTGCAGGAGGCCCTGGCGCATGAATCTGTGCAGCGGGAACGACCTCCGACCACCAGGGACCGAGTAAACCACCGTCTCATGGGGCCGGAAACTCAGGGTCAGGGAAAAATCAAATATATATCTGGTGATATCTCTGGCGCTATTACAGATAGCTCAATAAATCAAAGTGCATTATCTGCAGGTGGCCCTGGCGCATGCATCTGTGCAGCGGGAACGACCTCGGACCACCAGGGGCCGAGAAGACCACCGTCTCATGGGGCCGGACACTCAGGGTCAGGGAAAAATCCAATATATATCTGGTGATATCTCGGGTGCTATTACAGATAGCGCAATAAACCACAGTGAATTATCTGCAGGAGGCCCTGGCGCATGAATCTGTGCAGCGGGAACGACCTCGGACCACCAGGGGCCGAGAAAACCACCGTCTCATGGGGCCGGACACTCAGGGTCAGGGAAAAATCCAATATATATCTGGTGATATCTCGGGTGCTATTAGAGGTAGCGAAATAAATCAAAGTGCATTGTCTGTAGGAGGCCCAGGCGAATAAATCTGGGCAGCGGGACGACCTCGGACCACCAGGGGCCGAGAAAACCACCGTCTCATGGGGCCGGACACTCAGGGTCAGAGAAAAATCCAATCTGTATCTGGTGATATCTCGGGTGCTATTAGAGATAGCGCAATAAACCAAAGTGAATTGTCCATAGGAGGCGCTGGCGCATGCATCTGTGCAGCGGGAACGACCTCCCACCACCAGGGGCCGAGTAAACCACCGTCTCATGGGGCCGGAAACTCAGGGTCATTGAAAAATCAAATATATATCTGGTGATATCTCGGGTGCTATTACAGATAGCGCAATAAATCAAAGTGCATTGTCTGCAGGAGGCCCTTGCGAATGAATCTGTGCAGCGGGAACGACCTCGGATCACCAGGGTCCGAGAAAACCACCGTCTCATGGGGCCGGACACTCAGGGTCGGGGAAAAATCCAATATATATCTGCTGATATCTCGGGTGCTATTAGAGATAGCGAAATAAATCAAAGTGCATTCTCTGTAGGAGGCCCTGGCGCATGAATCGCTGCAGCGGGAACGACCTCGGACCAGCAGGGGCCGAGAAAACTACCGTCTCATGGGGCCGGACTCTCAGGGTCAGGGAAAAATCCAATATATATCTGGTGATATCTCGGGTGCTATTAGAGATAGCGCAATAAACCAAAGTGAATTATCTATAGGAGGCCCTGGCGCATGAATCTGTGCAGCGGGAACGACCGCGGACCACCAGGGGCCGAGAAAACCACCGTCTCATGGGGCCGGACACTCAAGGTCAGGGAAAAATCCATTATATATCTGGTGATATCTCGGGTGCTATTACAGATAGCGCAATAAATCAAAGTGCTTTGTCTGTAGGAGGCCCTGTCGCATGAATCTGTTCAGCGGGAACGACCTCGGACCACCATCGGCAGAGAAAACCACAGTCTCATGGGGCCGGGCACTCAGGGTCAGGGAAAAATCCAACATATATCTGGTGATATGTCGGGTTCTATTACAGATAGCGCAATAAATCAAAGTGCATTGTCTGTAGGAGGCCCTGGCGCATGAATCTGTGCAGCGGGAACGACCTCGGACCACCAGGGGCCGAGAAAACCACAGTCTCATGGGGCCGGACACTCAGGGTCAGGGGAAAATCCAATATTTATCTGGTGATATCTCGGGTGCTATTACAGATAGCGCAATAAATCAAAGTGCATTATCTGCAGGTGGCCCAGGCGAATGAATCTGGGCAGCGGGAACGACCTCGGACCACCAGGGGCCGAGAAAACCACCGTCTCATGGGGCCGGACACTCAGGGTCAGGGAAAAATCCAATATGTATCTGGTGATATCTCGGGTGCTATTACAGATAGCGCAATAAATCAAAGTGCATTCTCTGTAGGAGGCCCTGGCGCATGAATCTGTGCAGCGGGAACGACCTCGGATCACCAGTGTCCGAGAAAACCACCGTCTCATGGGGCCGAACACTCAGGGTCGGGGAAAAATCCAATATATATCTGGTGATATCTCGGGTGCTATTACAGATAGCGCAATAAACCAAAGTGAATTATCTGCAGGAGGCCCTGGTGCATGATTCTGTGCAGCGGGAACGACCTCGGACCACGAGGGGCCGAGAAAATCTCCCTCTCATGGAGCCTGACTGTCAGGGTCAGGGAAAAATCCAGCATATATCTGGTGATATCTCGGGTGCTATTACAGATAGCGCAATAAATCAAAGTGCATTGTCTGCAGGAGGTCCTTGGGAATGAATGTGTGCAGCGGGAACGACCTCGGACCACCAGGGGCCGAGAAAACCACCGTCTCATGGGGCCGAACACTCAGGGTCAGGGAATAATCTAATATATATCTGGTGATATCTCGGGTGCTATTACAGATAGCGCAATAAACCAAATTGAATTATCTGCAGGAGGCCCTGGCGCATGAATCTGGGCAGCGGGAACGACCTCGGACCACCAGGGGCCGAGAAAACCACCGTCTCATGGGGCCGGACACTCAGGGTCAGGGAAAAATCAAATATATATCTGGTGATATCTCGGGTGCTATTACAGATAGCGCAATAAACCAAAGTGAATTATCTGCAGGAGGCCCTGGCGCATGAATCTGTGCAGCGGGAACGACCTCGGACCACCAGGGGCCGAATAAACCACCGTCTCATGGGGCCGGACACTCAGGGTCAGGGAAAAATCCAATATATATCTGGTGATATCTCGGGTGCTATTAGAGGTAGCGAAATAAATCAAAGTGCATTGTCTGTAGGAGGCCCAGGCGAATAAATCTGGGCAGCGGGACGACCTCGGACCACCAGGGCCCGAGAAAACCACCGTCTCATGGGGCCGGACACTCAGGGTCAGAGAAAAATCCAATCTGTATCTGGTGATATCTCGGGTGCTATTAGAGATAGCGCAATAAACCAAAGTGAATTATCTGCAGGTGGCCCTGGCGCATGCATCTGTGCAGCGGGAACGACCTCGGACAACCAGGGGCCGAGAAGACCACCGTCTCATGTGGCCGGACACTCAGGGTCAGGGAAAAATCGAATATATATCTGGTGATATCTCAGGTGTTATTAGAGATAGCGCAATAAACCAAAGTGAATTATCTGCAGGTGGCCCTGGCGCATGCATCTGTGCAGCGGGAACGACCTCCGACCACCAGGGGCCGAGTAAACCACCGTGTCATGGGGCCGAACACACAGGGTCGGGGAAAAATCCAATATATATCTGGTGATATCTCGGGTGCTATTACAGATAGCGCAATAAACCAAAGTGAATTATCTGCAGGAGGCCCTGGTGCATGATTCTGTGCAGCGGGAACGACCTCGGACCACGAGGGGCCGAGAAAATCACCCTCTCATGGAGCCTGACTGTCAGGGTCAGGGAAAAACCCAGCATATATCTGGTGATATCTCGGGTGCTATTACAGATAGCGCAATAAACCAAAGTGAATTATCTGCAGGAGGCCCTGGCGCATGAATCTGTGCAGCGGGAACGACCTCGGACCACCAGGGGCCGAGAAAACCACCGTCTCATGGGGCCGGACACTCAAGGTGAGGGAAAAATCCATTATATATCTGGTGATATCTCGGGTGCTATTACAGATAGCGCAATAAATCAAAGTGCTTTGTGTGTAGGAGGCCCTGTCGCATGAATCTGGGCAGCGGGAACGACCTCGGACCACCAGGGGCCGAGAAAACCACCGTCTCATGGGGCCGGACACTCAGGGTCAGGGGAAAATCCAATATATATCTGGTGATATCTCGGGTGCTATTAGAGATAGCGCAATAAACCAAAGTGAATTATCTGCAGGAGGCCTAGGTGCATGGATCTGTGCAGCGGGAACGACCTCGGACCTCCAGGGGCCAAGAAAACCACCGTCTCATGCGGCCGGACACTCAGGGTCAGGGAAAAATCCAATATATATCTGGTGAAATCACGGGTGCTATTGGAGATAGCGCAATAAACCAAAGTGAACTATTTGCAGGAGGCCCTGGCGCATGCATCTGTGCAGCGGGAACGACCTCGGATGAACAGGGGCCGAGAAAACCACCGACAGATGGGGCCGGACACTCAGGGTCAGGGAAAAATCCAATATATATGTGGTGATGTCTCGGGTGCTATTAGAGATAGCGCAATAAATCAAAGTGCATTGTCCATAGGAGGCGCTGGCGCATGAATCTGTGCAGCAGGAACGACCTCGGACCACCAGGGGCCGAGAAAATTACAGATGTTCGGAATCCGTCACCCAAGGTCATGAAAAAATCCAGCATATATCTGGTGATATCTCGGGTGCTATTACAGATAGCGCAATAAATCAAAGTGCATTGTCTGTAGGAGGCCCAGGCGAATGAATCTGGGCAGCGGGAACGACCTCGGACCACCAGGGGCCGTGAAAACCACCGTCTCATGGGGCCGGACATTAAGGGTCAGGGGAAAATCCAATATATATCTGGTGATATCTCGGGTGCTATTAGAGATAGCGCAATAAACCAAAGTGAATTATCTGCAGCAGGCCCTGGGGCATGAATCTGTGCATCGGGAACGACCTCGGATCACCAGGGTCCGAGAAAACCACCGTCTTATGGGGCCGGACACTCATGGTCGGGGCAAAATCCAATATATATCTGGTGATATCTCGGGTGCTATTACAGATAGCGCAATAAACCAAAGTGAATTATCTGCAGGAGGCCCTTGCGAATGAATCTGTGCAGCGGGAACGACCTCGGATCACCAGGGTCCGAGAAAACCACCGTCTCATGGGGCCGGACACTCAGGGTCGGGAAAAAATCCAATATATATCTGGTGATATCTCGGGTGCTATTACAGATAGCGCAATAAACCAAAGTGAATTATCTGCAGGAGGCCCTGGCGCATGAATCTGTGCAGCGGGAACGACCTCGGACCACCAGGAGCCGAGAAAACCACCGTCTCATGGGGCCGGACACTCAGGGTCAGGGAAAAATCCAATATATATCTGGTGATATCTCGGGTGCTATTAGAGGTAGCGAAATAAATCAAAGTGCATTCTCTGAAGGAGGCCCTGGCGCATGAATCGCTGCAGCGGGAACGACTTCGGACCAGCAGGGGCCGAGAAAACTACCGTCTCATGGGGCCGGACTGTCAGTGTCAGGGAAAAATCCAATATATATCTGGTGATATCTCGGGTGCTATTAGAGATAGCGCAATAAACCAAAGTGAATTATCTATAGGAGGCCCTGGCGCATGAATCTGTGCAGCGGGAACGACCTCGGACCACCAGGGGCCGAGAAAACCACCGTCTCATGGGGCCGGACTCTCAGGGTCAGGGAAAAATCAAATATATATCTGGAGATATCTCTGGTGCTATTACACATAGCTCAATAAATCAAAGTGCATTCTCTGTAGGAGGCCCTGGCGCATGAATCTGTGCAGCGGGAACGACCTCGTACCACCAGGGGCCGAGAAAACCACCGTCTCATGGGGCCGGACACTCAGGGTCAGGGAAAAATCCATTATATATCTGGTGATATCTCGGGTGCTATTACAGATAGCGCAATAAATCATAGTGCTTTGTCTGTAGGAGGCCCTGTCGCATGAATCTGTGCAGCGGGAACGACCTCGGACCACCAGGGGCCGAGAAAACCACCGTCTCATGGAGCCGGACACTCAGGGTCACGGGAAAATCCAATATATATCTGGTGATATCTCGGGTGCTATTACAGATAGCGCAATAAATCAAAGTGCATTGTCTGTAGGAGGCCCAGGCGAATGAATCTGGGCAGCGGGAACGACCTCGGACCACCAGGGGCCGAGAAAACCACCGTCTCATGGGGCCGGACATTAAGGGTCAGGGGAAAATCCAATATATATCTGGTGATATCTCGGGTGCTATTAGAGATTGCGCAATAAATCAAAGTGCATTATCTGTAGGAGGCCCAGGCGAATGAATCTGGGCAGCGGGAACGTCCTCGGACCACCAGGGGCCGAGAAAACCACCGTCTCATGGGGCCGGACACTCAGGGTCAGGGAAAAATCCAATATATATCTGGTGATATCTCGGGTGCTATTAGAGATAGCGCAATAAACCAAAGTGAATTATTTGCAGGAGGCCCTGGCGCATGCATCTGTGCAGCGGGAACGACCTCGGATCACCAGGGTCCGAGAAAACCACCGTCTCATGGGGCCGGACACTCAGGGTCGGGGAAAAATCCAATATATATCTGGTGATATATCGGGTGCTATTACAGATAGCGCAATAAATCAAAGTGCATTGTCTGCAGGAGGCCCTTGCGAATGAATCTGTGCAGCGGGAACGACCTCGGAACAACAGGGGCCGAGAAAACCGACGACACATGGGGCCGGACACTCAGGGTCAGGGGAAAATCCAATATATATCTGGTGATATCTCGGGTGCTATTAGAGATAGCGCAATAAACCAAAGTGAATTATCTGCAGCAGGCCCTGGCGCATGAATCTGTGCAGCGGGAACGACCTCGGACCACCAGGGGCCAAGAATACCACCGTCTCATGGGGCCGGACACTCAGGGTCAGGGAAAAATCCAATATATATCTGGTGATATTTCAGGTGCTATTAGAGATAGCGCAATAAACCAAAGTGAATTATCTGCAGGAGGCCCTGGCGCATGAATCTGTGCAGCGGGAACGACCTCGGACCACCAGGGGCCAAGGAAACCACCGTCTCATGGGGCCGGACACTCAGGGTCAGGGGAAAATCCAATATATATCTGGTGAAATCACGGGTGCTATTAGAGATAGCGCAATAAACCAAAGTGAATTATTTGCAGGAGGCCCTGGCGCATGCATCTGTGCAGCGGGAACGACCTCGGCCACCAGGGGACGAGAAAACCACCATCTCATGGGGCCGGACACTCAGGGTCAGGGAAAAACCCAATATATATCTGGTGATATCTCGGGTGCTATTAGAGATAGCGCAATAAACCAAAGTGAATTATCTGCAGGAGACACTGGCGCATGAATCTGTGCAGCGGGAACGACCTCGGATCACCAGGGTCCGAGAAAACCACCGTCTCATGGGGCCGGACACTCAGGGTCGGGGAAAAATCCAATATATATCTGGTGATATATCGGGTGCTATTACAGATAGCGCAATAAATCAAAGTGCATTGTCTGCAGGAGGCCCTTGCGAATGAATCTGTGCAGCGGGAACGACCTCGGATCAACAGGGGCCGAGAAAACCGACGACACATGGGGCCGGACACTCAGGGTCAGGGGAAAATCCAATATATATCTGGTGATATCTCGGGTGCTATTAGAGATAGCGCAATAAACCAAAGTGAATTATCTGCAGCAGGCCCTGGCGCATGAATCTGTGCAGCGGGAACGACCTCGGATCACCAGGGTCCGAGAAAACCACAGTCTCATGGGGCCGGACACTCAGGGTCGGGGAAAAATCCAATATATATCTGGTGATATCTCGGGTGCTATTGGAGATAGCGCAATAAATCAAAGTGCATTGTCTGTTGGAGGCACTGGCGAATGAATCCGTGCAGCAGGAACGACCTCGGACCACCAGTGGCCGAGAAAATTACAGATATTCGGATTCCGTCACCCAAGGTCATGTAAAAAGCCAGCATATATCTGGTGATATCTCGGGTGCTATTACAGATAGCGCAATAAACCAAAGTGCATTGTCTGTAGGAGGCCCTGGCGCATGAATCTGGGCAGCGGGAACGACCTCGGACCACGAGGGGCCGAGAAAACCACCGTCTCATGGGTCCGGACACTCAGGGTCAGGGGAAAATCCAATATATATCTGGTGATTTCTCAGGTGCTATTAGAGATAGCGCAATAAACCAAAGTGAATTATCTGCAGCAGGCCCTGTCGCATGAATCTGTGCAGCGGGAACGACCTCGGATCACCAGGGTCCGAGAAAACCACCGTCTTATGGGGCCGGACACTCATGGTCGGGGCAAAATCCAATATATATCTGGTGATATCTCGGGTGCTATTACAGATAGCGCAATAAACCAAAGTGAATTATCTGCAGGAGGCCCTGGCGCATGAATCTGTGCAGCGGGAAAGACCACGTACCACCAGGGGCCGAGAAAACCACCGTCTCATGGGGCCGGACACTCAGGGTCAGGGAAAAATCCATTATATATCTGGTGATATCTCGGGTGCTATTACAGATAGCGCAATAAATCATAGTGCTTTGTCTGTAGGAGGCCCTGTCGCATGAATCTGGCAGCGGGAACGACCTCGGACCACCAGGGGCCCAGAAAACCACCGTCTCATGGGGCCGGACACTCAGGGCCAGGGGAAAATCCAATATATATCTGTTGATATCTCGGGTGCTATTAGAGATAGGGCAATAAACCAAAGTGAATTATCTGCAGGAGGCACTGGCGGATTCATCTGTGCAGCGGGAACGACCTCGGACCACCAGGGGCCAAGAAAACCACCGTCTCATGGGGCCGGACACTCAGGGTCAGGGAAAAATCCAATATATATCTGGTGATATTTCAGGTGCTATTAGAGATAGCGCAATAAACCAAAGTGAATTATCTGCAGGAGGCCCTGGCGCATGAATCTGTGCAGCGGGAACGACCTCGGACCACCAGGGGCCGAGGAAACCACCGTCTCATGGGGCCGGACACTCAGGGTCAGGGAAAAATCCAATATATATCTGGTGATATGTCGGGTGCTATTAGAGATAGCGCAATAAACCAAAGTGAATTATCTGCAGGAGGCCCTGGCGCATGCATCTGTGCAGCGGGAACGACCTCGGACCACCAGGGGCCAAGAAAACCACCGTCTCATGGGGCCGGACACTCAGGGTCAGGGAAAAATCCAATATATATCTGGTGATATGTCGGGTGCTATTAGAGGTAGCGAAATAAATCAAAGTGCTTTCTCTGTAGGAGGCCCTGGCGCATGAATCTCTGCAGCGGGAACGACCTCGGACCAGCAGGGGCCGAGAAAACTACCGCCTCATGGGGCCGGACTGTCAGGGTCAGGGAAAAATCCAATATATATCTGGTGATATCTCGGGTGCTATTAGAGATAGCGCAATAAACCAAAGTGAATTATCTATAGGAGGCCTTGGCGCATGAATCTGTGCAGCGGGAACGACCTCGGACCACCAGGGGCCGAGAAAACCACCGTCTCATGGGGCCGGACACTCAGGGTCAGGGGAAAATCCAATATATATCTGGTGAAATCACGGGTGCTATTAGAGATAGCGCAATAAACCAAAGTGAATTATTTGCAGGAGGCCCTGGCGCATGCATCTGTGCAGCGGCAACGACCTCGGCCACCAGGGGACGAGAAAACCACCATCTCATGGGGCCGGACACTCAGGGTCAGGGAAAAATCCAATATATATCTGGTGATATCTCGGGTGCTATTAGAGATAGCGCAATAAACCAAAGTGAATTATCTGCAGGAGGCCCTGGCGGATTCATCTGTGCAGCGGGAACGACCTCGGACCACCAGGGGCCAAGAAAACCACCGTCTCATGGGGCCGGACACTCAGGGTCAGGGAAAAATCCAATATATATCTGGTGATATTTCAGGTGCTATTAGAGATAGCGCAATAAACCAAAGTGAATTATCTGCAGGAGGCCCTGGCGCATGAATCTGTGCAGCGGGAACGACCTCGGACCACCAGTGGCCGAGAAAATTACAGATATTCGGATTCCGTCACCCAAGGTCATGTAAAAAGCCAGCATATATCTGGTGATATCCCGGGTGCTATTACAGATAGCGCAATAAACCAAAGTGCATTGTCTGTAGGAGGCCCTGGCGCATGAATCTGTGCAGCGGGAACGACCTCGGATCACCAGGGTCCGAGAAAACCACAGTCTCATGGGGCCGGACACTCAGGGTCGGGGAAAAATCCAATATATATCTGGTGATATCTCGGGTGCTATTGGAGATAGCGCAATAAATCAAAGTGCATTGTCTGTAGGAGGCACTGGCGAATGAATCCGTGCAGCAGGAACGACCTCGGACCACCAGTGGCCGAGAAAATTACAGATATTCGGATTCCGTCACCCAAGGTCATGTAAAAAGCCAGCATATATCTGGTGATATCTCGGGTGCTATTACAGATAGCGCAATAAACCAAAGTGCATTGTCTGTAGGAGGCCCTGGCGCATGAATCTGGGCAGCGGGAACGACCTCGGACCACGAGGGGCCGAGAAAACCACCGTCTCATGGGTCCGGACACTCAGGGTCAGGGGAAAATCCAATATATATCTGGTGATTTCTCAGGTGCTATTAGAGATAGCGCAATAAACCAAAGTGAATTATCTGCAGCAGGCCCTGTCGCATGAATCTGTGCAGCGGGAACGACCTCGGATCACCAGGGTCCGAGAAAACCACCGTCTTATGGGGCCGGACACTCATGGTCGGGGCAAAATCCAATATATATCTGGTGATATCTCGGGTGCTATTACAGATAGCGCAATAAACCAAAGTGAATTATCTGCAGGAGGCCCTGGCGCATGAATCTGTGCAGCGGGAAAGACCACGTACCACCAGGGGCCGAGAAAACCACCGTCTCATGGGGCCGGACACTCAGGGTCAGGGAAAAATCCATTATATATCTGGTGATATCTCGGGTGCTATTACGGATAGCGCAATAAATCATAGTGCTTTGTCTGTAGGAGGCCCTGTCGCATGAATCTGGCAGCGGGAACGACCTCGGACCACCAGGGGCCCAGAAAACCACCGTCTCATGGGGCCGGACACTCAGGGCCAGGGGAAAATCCAATATATATCTGTTGATATCTCGGGTGCTATTAGAGATAGGGCAATAAACCAAAGTGAATTATCTGCAGGAGGCACTGGCGGATTCATCTGTGCAGCGGGAACGACCTCGGACCACCAGGGGCCAAGAAAACCACCGTCTCATGGGGCCGGACACTCAGGGTCGGGGAAAAATCCAATATATATCTGGTGATATCTCGGGTGCTATTGGAGATAGCGCAATAAACCAAAGTGAATTATTTGCAGGAGGCCCTGGCGCATGCATCTGTGCAGCGGGAACGACCTCGGCCACCAGGGGACGAGAAAACCACCATCTCATGGGGCCGGACACTCAGGGTCAGGGAAAAACCCAATATATATCTGGTGATATCTCGGGTGCTATTAGAGATAGCGCAATAAACCAAAGTGAATTATCTGCAGGAGACACTGGCGCATGAATCTGTGCAGCGGGAACGACCTCGGATCACCAGGGTCCGAGAAAACCACCGTCTCATGGGGCCGGACACTCAGGGTCGGGGAAAAATCCAATATATATCTGGTGATATATCGGGTGCTATTACAGATAGCGCAATAAATCAAAGTGCATTGTCTGCAGGAGGCCCTTGCGAATGAATCTGTGCAGCGGGAACGACCTCGGATCAACAGGGGCCGAGAAAACCGACGACACATGGGGCCGGACACTCAGGGTCAGGGGAAAATCCAATATATATCTGGTGATATCTCGGGTGCTATTAGAGATAGCGCAATAAACCAAAGTGAATTATCTGCAGCAGGCCCTGGCGCATGAATCTGTGCAGCGGGAACGACCTCGGATCACCAGGGTCCGAGAAAACCACAGTCTCATGGGGCCGGACACTCAGGGTCGGGGAAAAATCCAATATATATCTGGTGATATCTCGGGTGCTATTGGAGATAGCGCAATAAATCAAAGTGCATTGTCTGTTGGAGGCACTGGCGAATGAATCCGTGCAGCAGGAACGACCTCGGACCACCAGTGGCCGAGAAAATTACAGATATTCGGATTCCGTCACCCAAGGTCATGTAAAAAGCCAGCATATATCTGGTGATATCTCGGGTGCTATTACAGATAGCGCAATAAACCAAAGTGCATTGTCTGTAGGAGGCCCTGGCGCATGAATCTGGGCAGCGGGAACGACCTCGGACCACGAGGGGCCGAGAAAACCACCGTCTCATGGGTCCGGACACTCAGGGTCAGGGGAAAATCCAATATATATCTGGTGATTTCTCAGGTGCTATTAGAGATAGCGCAATAAACCAAAGTGAATTATCTGCAGCAGGCCCTGTCGCATGAATCTGTGCAGCGGGAACGACCTCGGATCACCAGGGTCCGAGAAAACCACCGTCTTATGGGGCCGGACACTCATGGTCGGGGCAAAATCCAATATATATCTGGTGATATCTCGGGTGCTATTACAGATAGCGCAATAAACCAAAGTGAATTATCTGCAGGAGGCCCTGGCGCATGAATCTGTGCAGCGGGAAAGACCACGTACCACCAGGGGCCGAGAAAACCACCGTCTCATGGGGCCGGACACTCAGGGTCAGGGAAAAATCCATTATATATCTGGTGATATCTCGGGTGCTATTACAGATAGCGCAATAAATCATAGTGCTTTGTCTGTAGGAGGCCCTGTCGCATGAATCTGGCAGCGGGAACGACCTCGGACCACCAGGGGCCCAGAAAACCACCGTCTCATGGGGCCGGACACTCAGGGCCAGGGGAAAATCCAATATATATCTGTTGATATCTCGGGTGCTATTAGAGATAGGGCAATAAACCAAAGTGAATTATCTGCAGGAGGCACTGGCGGATTCATCTGTGCAGCGGGAACGACCTCGGACCACCAGGGGCCAAGAAAACCACCGTCTCATGGGGCCGGACACTCAGGGTCAGGGAAAAATCCAATATATATCTGGTGATATTTCAGGTGCTATTAGAGATAGCGCAATAAACCAAAGTGAATTATCTGCAGGAGGCCCTGGCGCATGAATCTGTGCAGCGGGAACGACCTCGGACCACCAGGGGCCGAGAAAACCACCGTCTCATGGGGCCGGACACTCAGGGTCAGGGAAAAATCCAATATATATCTGGTGATATGTCGGGTGCTATTAGAGATAGCGCAATAAACCAAAGTGAATTATCTGCAGGAGGCCCTGGCGCATGCATCTGTGCAGCGGGAACGACCTCGGACCACCAGGGGCCAAGAAAACCACCGTCTCATGGGGCCGGACACTCAGGGTCAGGGAAAAATCCAATATATATCTGGTGATATGTCGGGTGCTATTAGAGGTAGCGAAATAAATCAAAGTGCTTTCTCTGTAGGAGGCCCTGGCGCATGAATCTCTGCAGCGGGAACGACCTCGGACCAGCAGGGGCCGAGAAAACTACCGCCTCATGGGGCCGGACTGTCAGGGTCAGGGAAAAATCCAATATATATCTGGTGATATCTCGGGTGCTATTAGAGATAGCGCAATAAACCAAAGTGAATTATCTATAGGAGGCCTTGGCGCATGAATCTGTGCAGCGGGAACGACCTCGGACCACCAGGGGCCGAGAAAACCACCGTCTCATGGGGCCGGACACTCAGGGTCAGGGGAAAATCCAATATATATCTGGTGAAATCACGGGTGCTATTAGAGATAGCGCAATAAACCAAAGTGAATTATTTGCAGGAGGCCCTGGCGCATGCATCTGTGCAGCGGCAACGACCTCGGCCACCAGGGGACGAGAAAACCACCATCTCATGGGGCCGGACACTCAGGGTCAGGGAAAAATCCAATATATATCTGGTGATATCTCGGGTGCTATTAGAGATAGCGCAATAAACCAAAGTGAATTATCTGCAGGAGGCCCTGGCGGATTCATCTGTGCAGCGGGAACGACCTCGGACCACCAGGGGCCAAGAAAACCACCGTCTCATGGGGCCGGACACTCAGGGTCAGGGAAAAATCCAATATATATCTGGTGATATTTCAGGTGCTATTAGAGATAGCGCAATAAACCAAAGTGAATTATCTGCAGGAGGCCCTGGCGCATGAATCTGTGCAGCGGGAACGACCTCGGACCACCAGTGGCCGAGAAAATTACAGATATTCGGATTCCGTCACCCAAGGTCATGTAAAAAGCCAGCATATATCTGGTGATATCCCGGGTGCTATTACAGATAGCGCAATAAACCAAAGTGCATTGTCTGTAGGAGGCCCTGGCGCATGAATCTGTGCAGCGGGAACGACCTCGGATCACCAGGGTCCGAGAAAACCACAGTCTCATGGGGCCGGACACTCAGGGTCGGGGAAAAATCCAATATATATCTGGTGATATCTCGGGTGCTATTGGAGATAGCGCAATAAATCAAAGTGCATTGTCTGTAGGAGGCACTGGCGAATGAATCCGTGCAGCAGGAACGACCTCGGACCACCAGTGGCCGAGAAAATTACAGATATTCGGATTCCGTCACCCAAGGTCATGTAAAAAGCCAGCATATATCTGGTGATATCTCGGGTGCTATTACAGATAGCGCAATAAACCAAAGTGCATTGTCTGTAGGAGGCCCTGGCGCATGAATCTGGGCAGCGGGAACGACCTCGGACCACGAGGGGCCGAGAAAACCACCGTCTCATGGGTCCGGACACTCAGGGTCAGGGGAAAATCCAATATATATCTGGTGATTTCTCAGGTGCTATTAGAGATAGCGCAATAAACCAAAGTGAATTATCTGCAGCAGGCCCTGTCGCATGAATCTGTGCAGCGGGAACGACCTCGGATCACCAGGGTCCGAGAAAACCACCGTCTTATGGGGCCGGACACTCATGGTCGGGGCAAAATCCAATATATATCTGGTGATATCTCGGGTGCTATTACAGATAGCGCAATAAACCAAAGTGAATTATCTGCCGGAGGCCCTGGCGCATGAATCTGTGCAGCGGGAAAGACCACGTACCACCAGGGGCCGAGAAAACCACCGTCTCATGGGGCCGGACACTCAGGGTCAGGGAAAAATCCATTATATATCTGGTGATATCTCGGGTGCTATTACGGATAGCGCAATAAATCATAGTGCTTTGTCTGTAGGAGGCCCTGTCGCATGAATCTGGCAGCGGGAACGACCTCGGACCACCAGGGGCCCAGAAAACCACCGTCTCATGGGGCCGGACACTCAGGGCCAGGGGAAAATCCAATATATATCTGTTGATATCTCGGGTGCTATTAGAGATAGGGCAATAAACCAAAGTGAATTATCTGCAGGAGGCACTGGCGGATTCATCTGTGCAGCGGGAACGACCTCGGACCACCAGGGGCCAAGAAAACCACCGTCTCATGGGGCCGGACACTCAGGGTCAGGGAAAAATCCAATATATATCTGGTGATATTTCAGGTGCTATTAGAGATAGCGCAATAAACCAAAGTGAATTATCTGCAGGAGGCCCTGGCGCATGAATCTGTGCAGCGGGAACGACCTCGGACCACCAGGGGCCGAGGAAACCACCGTCTCATTGGGCCGGACACTCAGGGTCAGGGAAAAATCCAATATATATCTGGTGATATGTCGGGTGCTATTAGAGATAGCGCAATAAACCAAAGTGCTTTCTCTGTAGGAGGCCCTGGCGCATGAATCTCTGCAGCGGGGACGACCTCGGACCAGCAGGGGCCGAGAAAACTACCGCCTCATGGGGCCGGACTGTCAGGGTCAGGGAAAAATCCAATATATATCTGGTGATATCTCGGGTGCTATTAGAGATAGCGCAATAAACCAAAGTGAATTATCTATAGGAGGCCCTGGCGCATGAATCTGTGCAGCGGGAACGACCTCGGACTACCAGGGGCCGAGAAAACCACCGTCTCATGGGGCCGGACACTCAGGGTCAGGGAAAAATCAAATATATATCTGGTAATATCTCGGGTGCTATTAGAGATAGCGCAATAAACCAAAGTGAATTATCTGCAGGAGGCCCTGGCGCATGCATCTGTGCAGCGGGAACGACCTCGGACCACCAGGGGCCAAGAAAACCACCGTCTCATGGGGCCGGACACTCAGGGTCAGGGTAAAATCCAGTATATATCTGGTGATATGTCGGGTGCTATTAGAGGTAGCGAAATAAATCAAAGTGCTTTCTCTGTAGGAGGCCCTGGCGCATGAATCTCTGCAGCGGGAACGACCTCGGACCAGCAGGGGCCGAGAAAACTACCGCCTCATGGGGCCGGACTGTCAGGGTCAGGGAAAAATCCAATATATATCTGGTGATATCTCGGGTGCTATTAGAGATAGCGCAATAAACCAAAGTGAATTATCTATAGGAGGCCCTGGCGCATGAATCTGTTCAGCGGGAACGACCTCGGACCACCAGGGGCCGAGAAAACCACCGTCTCATGGGGCCGGACACTCAGGGTCAGGGAAAAATCAAATATATATCTGGAGATATCTCTGGTGCTATTACCGATAGCTCAATAAATCAAAGTGCATTATCTGCAGATGGCCCTGTCGCATGCATCTGTGCAGCGGGAACGACCTCCGACCACCAGGGGCAGAGTAAACCACCGTCTCATGGGGCCGGAAACTCAGGGTCAGGGAAAAATCAAATATATATCTGGTGATATCTCGGGTGCTATTACAGATAGCGCAATAAATCAAAGTGCATTGTCTGTAGGAGGCCCAGGCGAATGAATCTGGGCAGCGGGAACGACCTCGGACCACCAGGGGCCGAGAAAAACACCGTCTCATGGGGCCGGACACTCAGGGTCGGGGAAAAATCCATTATATATCTGGTGATATCTCGGGTGCTATTACAGATAGCGCAATAAATCAAAGTGCTTTGTCTGTAGGAGGCCCCGTCGCATGAATCTGGGCAGCGGGAACGACCTCGGACCACCAGGGGCCGAGAAAACCACCGTCTCATGGAGCCGGACACTCAGGGTCAGGGGAAAATCCAATATATATCTGGTGAAATCACGGGTGCTATTAGAGATAGCGCAATAAACCAAAGTGAATTATTTGCAGGAGGCCCTGGCGCATGCATCTGTGCAGCGGGAACGACCTCGGATCAACAGGGGCCGAGAAAACCACCGACACATGGGGCCGGACACTCAGGGTCAGGGAAAAATCCAATATATATCTGGTGATATTTCGGGTGCTATTAGAGATAGCGCAATAAACCAAAGTGAATTATCCGCGGGAGGACATGGCGCATGAATCTGTGCAGCGGGAACGACCTCGGACCACCAGGGGCCGAGAAAACCACAGTCTCATGGGGCCGTACACTCAGGGTCAGGGGAAAATTCAATATATATCTGGTGATATCTCGGGTGCTATTAGAGATAGCGCAATAAATCAAAGTGAATTATTTGCAGGAGGCCCTGGCGCATGCATCTGTGCAGCGGGAACGACCTCGGATCAACAGGGGCCGAGAAAACCACCGACACATGGGGCCGGACACTCAGGGTCAGGGAAAAATCCAATATATATCTGGTGATGTCTCGGGTGCTATTAGAGATAGCGCAATAAACCAAACTGAATTATCTACAGGTGGCGTTGGCGCATGCATCTGTGCAGCGGGAACGACCTCGGACCACCAGGGGCCGAGAAAACCACCGTCTCATGGGGCCGGACACTCAGGGTCAGGGAAAAATCCAATATATATCTGGTGATATCTCGGGTGCTATTACAGATAGGGCAATAAATCAAAGTGCATTCTCTGTTGGAGGCTCTGTCGCATGAATCTGTGCAGCGGGAACGACCTCGGACGACCAGGGGCCGAGAAAACCACCGTCTCATGGAGCCGGACACTCAGGGTCACGGGAAAAATCCAATATATATCTGGTGATATCTCGGGTGCTATTACAGTGAGCGCAATAAATCTATGTGCATTCTCTGTAGGAGGCCCAGGCGAATGAATCAGGCCAGCGGGAACCACCTCGGACCACCAGGGGCCAAGAAAACCACCGTCACATGGGTCCGGACACTCAGGGTCAGGGGAAAATCCAATATATATCTGGTGATATCTCGGGTACTATTACAGATAGCGCAATAAATCAAAGTGCATTGTCTGTAGGAGGCCATGGCGCATGAATCTGTGCAGCTCGAACGACCTCGGACCACCAGGGGCCCAGAAAACCACCGTCACATGGGGCCGGACACTCAGGGTCAGGGGAAAATCCAATATATATCTGGTGATATCTCGGGTGCTATTAGAGATATCGCAATAAACCAAAGTGAATTATCTGCAGGAGGCCATGGCGCATGAATCTGTGCAGCGGCAACGACCTCGGACCACCACGGGCCGAGAAAACCACCGTCTCATGGGGCCGGCACTCAGGGCCAGGGAATAATCCAATGTATATCTGGTGATATCTCGGGTGCTATTACAGATAGCGCAATAAATCAAAGTGCATTGTTTGTAGGAGGCCCTGGCGCAGGAATCTGGGCAGCGGGAACGACATCGGACCACCAGGGGCCGAGAAAACCACAGTCTCATGGGGCCGGATACTCAGGGTCAGGGGAAAATCCAATATATATCTGCTGATATCTCGGGTGCTATTAGAGATAGTGCAATAAACCAAAGTGCATGGTCTGTAGGAGACCCTGGCGCATGGATCTGGGCAGCGGGAACGACCTCGGACCACCAGGGGCCGAGAAAACCACCGTCGCATGGGTCCGGACACTCAGGGTCAGGGGAAAATCCAATATATATCTGGTAATATCTCGGGTGCTATTACAGATAGCGCCATAAACCAAAGTGCACTGTCTGTTGGAGGCCCTGGCGCATGAGTCTGGGCAGCGGGAACGACCTCGGACCACCAGGGGCCGAGAAAACCACCGTCTCATGGGTCCGGACACTCAGGGTCAGGGGAAAATCCAATATATATATGGTGATATCTCGGGTGCTATTACAGATAGCGCAATAAATCAAAGTGCATTGTCTGTAGGATGCCCAGGCGAAAGAATCTGGCCAGGGGGAACGACCTCCGACCACCAGGGGCCGAGTAAACCACCGTCTCATGGGGCTGGACACTCAGGGTCAGGGAATAATCCAATGTATATCTGCTGATATCTCGGGTGCTATTAGAGATAGCGCAATAAACCAAAGTGCATGGTCTGTAGGAGACCCTGGCGCATGGATCTGGGCAGCGGGAACGACCTCGGACCACCAGGGGCCGAGAAAACCAACGTCGCACGGGTCCGGACACTCAGGGTCAGGGGAAAATCCAATGTATATCTGGTGATATCTCGGGTGCTATTACAGATAGCGCAATAAATCAAAGTGCATTGTCTGTAGGAGGCCCTGGCGCATGAATCTGGGCAGCGGGAACGACATCGGACCACCAGGGGCCGAGAAAACCACAGTCTCATTGGGCCGGATACTCAGGGTCAGGGGAAAATCCAATATATATCTATTGATATCTCGGGTGCTATTAGAGATAGCGCAATAAACCAAAGTGAGTTATCTGAAGGAGGCCCTGGCGCATGCATCTGTGCAACGGGAACGACCTCCGACCACCAGGGGCCGAGTAAACCACCGTCTCATGGGGCCGGATACTCAGGGTCAGGGATAAATCAAATATATATCTGGTGATATCTCGGGTGCTATTACAGATAGCGCAATAAATCAAAGTGCATTGTTTGTAGGAGGCCCAGGCGAATGAATCTGGGCAGCGGGAACGACCTCGGACCACCAGGGGCCGAGAAAAACACCGTCTCATGGGGCCGGACATTAAGGGTCAGGGGAAAATCCAATATATATCTGGTGATATCTCGGGTGCTATTACAGATAGCGCAATAAACCAAAGTGCATTGTCTGTAGGAGGCCCTGGAGCATGAATCTGGGCAGCGGGAACGACCTCGGACCACTAGGGGACGAGAAAACCACCATCTCATGGGGCCGGACACTCAGGGTCAGTGAAAAATCAAATATATATCTGGTGATATCTCGGGTGCTATTACAGATAGCGCAATAAAACAAAGTGCATTATCTGCAGGAGGCCCTGGCGCATGAATCTGTGCAGCTGGAACGACCTCGGACCACCAGGGGCCGAGAAATCCACAGTCTCATGGGGCCGGACACTCAGGGTCAGGGAAAAATCCAATATATATCCGGTGAAATCACGGGTGCTATTAGAGATAGCGCAGTAAACCAAAGTGAATTATTTGCAGGTGGCCCTGGCGCATGCATCTGTGCAGCGGGAACGACCTCGGATCAACAGGGGCCGAGAAAACCACCGACACATGGGGCCGGACACTCAGGGTCAGGGGAAAATCCAATATATATCTGGTGAAATCACGGGTGCTATTAGAGATAGCGCAATAAACCAAAGTGAATTATTTGCAGGAGGCCCTGGCGCATGCATCTGTGCAGCGGGAACGACCTCGGATCAACAGGGGCCGAGAAAACCACCGACACATGGGGCCGGACACTCAGGGTCAGGGAAAAATCCAATATATATCTGGTGATATTTCGGGTGCTATTAGAGATAGCGCAATAAACCAAAGTGAATTATCCGCGGGAGGCCCTGGCGCATGCATCTGTGCAGCGGGAACGACCTCGGATCAACAGGGGCGGAGAAAACCACCGACACATGGGGCCGGACACTCAGGGTCAGGGGAACATCCAATATATATCTGGTGATATCTCGGGTGCTATTAGAGATAGGGCAATAAACCAAAGTGAATTATCCGCGGGAGGCCATGGCGCATGAATCTGTGCAGCGGGAACGACCTCGGACCTCCAGGGGCCGAGAAAACCACAGTCTCATGGGGCCGTACACTCAGGGTCAGGGGAAAATTCAATATATATCTGGTGATATCTCGGGTGCTATTAGAGATAGCGCAATAAATCAAAGTGCATTGTCTGTAGGAGGCACTGGCGAATGAATCTGTGCCGCAGGAACGACCTTGGACCACCAGTGGCCGAGGAAACCACCGTCTCATGCCGCCGGACACTCAGGGTCAGGGGAAAATCAAATATATATCTGGTGATATCTCGGGTGCTATTAGAGATAGCGCAATAAACCAAAGTGAATTATTTGCAGGTGGCCCTGGCGCATGCATCTGTGCAGCGGGAACGACCTCGGATCTCCAGGGGCCGAGAAAACCACCGACACATGGTGCCGGACACTCAGGGTCAGGGAAAAATCCAATATATATCTGGTGATATCTCGGGTGCTATTAAAGATAGCGCAACAAATCAAAGTGCATTGTCTGTAGGAGGCCCTGGCGCATGAATCTGGGCAGCGGGAACGACCTCGGACCACCAGGGGCAGAGAAAACCACAGTCTCATGGGGCCGGACACTCAGGGTCAGGGAAAAAGCCAATATATATCTGGCGATATCTCGGGTGCTATTACAGTGAGCGCAATAAATCAAAGTGCATTGTCTGTAGGAGGCCCAGGCGAATGAATCAGGCCAGCGGGAACCACCTCGGACCATCAGGGGCCAAGAAAACCACCGTCTCATGGGGCCGGACACTCAGGGTTAGGGGAAAATCCAATATATATCTTGTGATATCTCGGGTGCTATTAGAGATAGCGCAATAAACCAAAGTGAATTATCTGCAGAGGCCCTGGCGCATGCACCTGTGCAGCGGGAACGACCTCCGACCACCAGGGGCCGAGTAAACCAACGTCTCATTTGGCCGGACACTCAGGGTCAGGGAAAACTCCAATATATATCTGGTGATATCTCGGGTGCTATTACAGATAGCGCAATAAATCAAAGTGCATTGTATGTAGGAGGCACTGGCGAATGAATCAGTGCCGCAGGTACAACCTCGGACCACCAGTGGCCGAGAAAATTACAGATATTCGGAATCCGTCACCCAAGGTCATGTAAAAATCCAGGATATATCTGGTGATATCTCGGGTGCTATTAGAGATAGCGCAATAAATCAAAGTGCATTGTCTGTAGGAGGCCCTGGCGCATGAATCTGGACAGCGCGAACGACCTCGGACCACCAGGGGACGAGAAAACCACCATCTCATGGGGCCGGACACTCAGGGTCAGTGAAAAATCAAATATATATCTGGTGATATCTCGGGTGCTATTACAGATAGCGCAATAAACCAAAGTGCATTATCTGCAGGAGGCCCTGGCGCATGAATCTGTGCAGCTGGAACGACCTCGGACCACCAGGGGCCGAGAAATCCACAGTCTCATGGGGCCGGACACTCAGGGTCAGGGAAAAATCCAATATATATCTGGTGAAATCACGGGTGCTATTAGAGATAGCGCAATAAATCAAAGTGCATTGTCTGTAGGAGGCCCTGGCGCATGAATCTGTGCAGCGGGATCGACCTCGGACCACCAGGGGCCGAGAAAATCACCGTCTCATGAGGCCGGACAGTCAGGGTCAGGGAAAAATCCAATACACATCTGGTGATATCTCGGTTGCTATTAGAGATAGCGCAATAAATCAAACTCCATTGTCTGCAGTAGGCCCTAGCGCATGAATCTGTGCAGCGGGAACGACCTCGGACTACCAGGGGCCGAGAAAACTACCGTCTCATGGGGCCGGACACTCAGGGTCAGGGAAAAATACAATATATATCTGGTGAAATCACGGGTGCTATTAGAGATAGCGCAATAAACCAAAGTGAATTATCCGCGGGAGGCCATGGCGCATGAATCTGTGCAGCGGGAACGACCTCGGACCACCACGGGCCGAGAAAACCACCGTCTCATGGGGCCGGACACTCAGGGTCTGGGAATAATCCAATGTATATCTGGTGATATCTCGGGTGCTATTACAGATAGCGCAATAAATCAAAGTGCATTGTCTGTAGGAGGCCCTGGCGCATGAATCTGGGCAGCGGGAACGACATCGGACCACCAGGGGCCGAGAAAACCACAGTCTCATGGGGCCGGATACTCAGGGTCAGGGGAAAATCCAATATATATCTGGTGATATCACGGGAGCTATTACAGATAGGGCAATAAATCAATGTCCATTGTCTGTAGGTGGCCCTGGCGCATGAATCTGTGCAGTTCGAACGACCTCGGACCACCAGGGGCCCAGAAAACCACCGTCACATGGGGCCGGACACTCAGGGTCAGGGGAACATCCAATATATATCTGGTGATATCTCGGGTGCTATTAGAGATAGCGCAATAAATCAAAGTGAATTATCCGCGGGAGGCCATGGCGCAAGAATCTGGGCAGCGGGAACGACATCGGACCACCAGGGGCCGAGAAAACCACAGTCTCATGGGGCCGTACACTCAGGGTCAGGGGAAAATTCAATATATATCTGGTGATATCTCGGGTGCTATTAGAGATAGCGCAATAAATCAAATTGAATTATTTGCAGGAGGCCCTGGCGCATGCATCTGTGCAGCGGGAACGACCTCGGATCAACAGGGGCCGAGAAAACCACCGACACATGGGGCCGGACACTCAGGGTCAGGGAAAAATCCAATATATATCTGGTGATGTCTCGGGTGCTATTAGAGATAGCGCAATAAACCAAACTGAATTATCTACAGCTGGCGTTGGCGCATGCATCTGTGCAGCGGGAACGACCTCGGACCACCAGGGGCCGAGAAAACCACCGTCTCATGGGGCCGGACACTCAGGGTCAGGGAAAAATCCAATATATATCTGGTGATATCTCGGGTGCTATTACAGATAGGGCAATAAATCAAAGTGCATTCTCTGTTGGAGGCTCTGTCGCATGAATCTGTGCAGCGGGAACGACCTCGGACGACCAGGGGCCGAGAAAACCACCGTCTCATGGAGCCGGACACTCAGGGTCACGGGAAAAATCCAATATATATCTGGTGATATCTCGGGTGCTATTACAGTGAGCGCAATAAATCTATGTGCATTCTCTGTAGGAGGCCCAGGCGAATGAATCAGGCCAGCGGGAACCACCTCGGACCACCAGGGGCCAAGAAAACCACCGTCACATGGGTCCGGACACTCAGGGTCAGGGGAAAATCCAATATATATCTGGTGATATCTCGGGTACTATTACAGATAGCGCAATAAATCAAAGTGCATTGTCTGTAGGAGGCCATGGCGCATGAATCTGTGCAGCTCGAACGACCTCGGACCACCAGGGGCCCAGAAAACCACCGTCACATGGGGCCGGACACTCAGGGTCAGGGGAACATCCAATATATATCTGGTGATATCTCGGGTGCTATTAGAGATAGCGCAATAAATCAAAGTGAATTATCCGCGGGAGGCCATGGCGCATGAATCTGTGCAGCGGCAACGACCTCGGACCACCACGGGCCGAGAAAACCACCGTCTCATGGGGCCGGCACTCAGGGCCAGGGAATAATCCAATGTATATCTGGTGATATCTCGGGTGCTATTACAGATAGCGCAATAAATCAAAGTGCATTGTTTGTAGGAGGCCCTGGCGCAGGAATCTGGGCAGCGGGAACGACATCGGACCACCAGGGGCCGAGAAAACCACAGTCTCATGGGGCCGGATACTCAGGGTCAGGGGAAAATCCAATATATATCTGCTGATATCTCGGGTGCTATTAGAGATAGTGCAATAAACCAAAGTGCATGGTCTGTAGGAGACCCTGGCGCATGGATCTGGGCAGCGGGAACGACCTCGGACCACCAGGGGCCGAGAAAACCACCGTCGCATGGGTCCGGACACTCAGGGTCAGGGGAAAATCCAATATATATCTGGTAATATCTCGGGTGCTATTACAGATAGCGCCATAAACCAAAGTGCACTGTCTGTTGGAGGCCCTGGCGCATGAGTCTGGGCAGCGGGAACGACCTCGGACCACCAGGGGCCGAGAAAACCACCGTCTCATGGGTCCGGACACTCAGGGTCAGGGGAAAATCCAATATATATATGGTGATATCTCGGGTGCTATTACAGATAGCGCAATAAATCAAAGTGCATTGTCTGTAGGATGCCCAGGCGAAAGAATCTGGCCAGGGGGAACGACCTCCGACCACCAGGGGCCGAGTAAACCACCGTCTCATGGGGCTGGACACTCAGGGTCAGGGAAAAATCCAATATATATCTGGTGATATCTCGGGTGCTATTACAGATAGCGCAATAAATCAATGTGCATTGTCTGTAGGAGGCCCTGGCGCATGAATCTGTGCAGCTCGAAAGACATCGGACCACCAGGGGCCCAGAAAACCACCGTCACATGGGGCCGGACACTCAGGGTCAGGGGAAATTCCAATATATATCTGGTGATATCTCGGGTGCTATTAGAGATAGCGCAATAAACCAAAGTGAATTATCTGCAGGAGGCCATGGCGCATGAATCTGTGCAGCGGGAACGACCTCGGACCACCACGGGCCGAGAAAACCACCGTCTCATGGGGCCGGACACTCAGGGTCAGGGAATAATCCAATGTATATCTGCTGATATCTCGGGTGCTATTAGAGATAGCGCAATAAACCAAAGTGCATGGTCTGTAGGAGACCCTGGCGCATGGATCTGGGCAGCGGGAACGACCTCGGACCACCAGGGGCCGAGAAAACCAACGTCGCACGGGTCCGGACACTCAGGGTCAGGGGAAAATCCAATGTATATCTGGTGATATCTCGGGTGCTATTACAGATAGCGCAATAAATCAAAGTGCATTGTCTGTAGGAGGCCCTGGCGCATGAATCTGGGCAGCGGGAACGACATCGGACCACCAGGGGCCGAGAAAACCACAGTCTCATTGGGCCGGATACTCAGGGTCAGGGGAAAATCCAATATATATCTATTGATATCTCGGGTGCTATTAGAGATAGCGCAATAAACCAAAGTGAGTTATCTGAAGGAGGCCCTGGCGCATGCATCTGTGCAACGGGAACGACCTCCGACCACCAGGGGCCGAGTAAACCACCGTCTCATGGGGACGGATACTCAGGGTCAGGGATAAATCAAATATATATCTGGTGATATCTCGGGTGCTATTACAGATAGCGCAATAAATCAAAGTGCATTGTTTGTAGGAGGCCCAGGCGAATGAATCTGGGCAGCGGGAACGACCTCGGACCACCAGGGGCCGAGAAAAACACCGTCTCATGGGGCCGGACATTAAGGGTCAGGGGAAAATCCAATATATATCTGGTGATATCTCGGGTGCTATTACAGATAGCGCAATAAACCAAAGTGCATTGTCTGTAGGAGGCCCTGGAGCATGAATCTGGGCAGCGGGAACGACCTCGGACCACTAGGGGACGAGAAAACCACCATCTCATGGGGCCGGACACTCAGGGTCAGTGAAAAATCAAATATATATCTGGTGATATCTCGGGTGCTATTACAGATAGCGCAATAAAACAAAGTGCATTATCTGCAGGAGGCCCTGGCGCATGAATCTGTGCAGCTGGAACGACCTCGGACCACCAGGGGCCGAGAAATCCACAGTCTCATGGGGCCGGACACTCAGGGTCAGGGAAAAATCCAATATATATCCGGTGAAATCACGGGTGCTATTAGAGATAGCGCAGTAAACCAAAGTGAATTATTTGCAGGTGGCCCTGGCGCATGCATCTGTGCAGCGGGAACGACCTCGGATCAACAGGGGCCGAGAAAACCACCGACACATGGGGCCGGACACTCAGGGTCAGGGGAAAATCCAATATATATCTGGTGAAATCACGGGTGCTATTAGAGATAGCGCAATAAACCAAAGTGAATTATTTGCAGGAGGCCCTGGCGCATGCATCTGTGCAGCGGGAACGACCTCGGATCAACAGGGGCCGAGAAAACCACCGACACATGGGGCCGGACACTCAGGGTCAGGGAAAAATCCAATATATATCTGGTGATATTTCGGGTGCTATTAGAGATAGCGCAATAAACCAAAGTGAATTATCCGCGGGAGGCCCTGGCGCATGCATCTGTGCAGCGGGAACGACCTCGGATCAACAGGGGCGGAGAAAACCACCGACACATGGGGCCGGACACTCAGGGTCAGGGGAACATCCAATATATATCTGGTGATATCTCGGGTGCTATTAGAGATAGGGCAATAAACCAAAGTGAATTATCCGCGGGAGGCCATGGCGCATGAATCTGTGCAGCGGGAACGACCTCGGACCTCCAGGGGCCGAGAAAACCACAGTCTCATGGGGCCGTACACTCAGGGTCAGGGGAAAATTCAATATATATCTGGTGATATCTCGGGTGCTATTAGAGATAGCGCAATAAATCAAAGTGCATTGTCTGTAGGAGGCACTGGCGAATGAATCTGTGCCGCAGGAACGACCTTGGACCACCAGTGGCCGAGAAAACCACCGTCTCATGCCGCCGGACACTCAGGGTCAGGGGAAAATCAAATATATATCTGGTGATATCTCGGGTGCTATTAGAGATAGCGCAATAAACCAAAGTGAATTATTTGCAGGTGGCCCTGGCGCATGCATCTGTGCAGCGGGAACGACCTCGGATCTCCAGGGGCCGAGAAAACCACCGACACATGGTGCCGGACACTCAGGGTCAGGGAAAAATCCAATATATATCTGGTGATATCTCGGGTGCTATTAAAGATAGCGCAACAAATCAAAGTGCATTGTCTGTAGGAGGCCCTGGCGCATGAATCTGGGCAGCGGGAACGACCTCGGACCACCAGGGGCCGAGAAAACCACAGTCTCATGGGGCCGGACACTCAGGGTCAGGGAAAAAGCCAATATATATCTGGCGATATCTCGGGTGCTATTACAGTGAGCGCAATAAATCAAAGTGCATTGTCTGTAGGAGGCCCAGGCGAATGAATCAGGCCAGCGGGAACCACCTCGGACCATCAGGGGCCAAGAAAACCACCGTCTCATGGGGCCGGACACTCAGGGTTAGGGGAAAATCCAATATATATCTTGTGATATCTCGGGTGCTATTAGAGATAGCGCAATAAACCAAAGTGAATTATCTGCAGAGGCCCTGGCGCATGCACCTGTGCAGCGGGAACGACCTCCGACCACCAGGGGCCGAGTAAACCAACGTCTCATTTGGCCGGACACTCAGGGTCAGGGAAAAATCCAATATATATCTGGTGATATCTCGGGTGCTATTACAGATAGCGCAATAAATCAAAGTGCATTGTATGTAGGAGGCACTGGCGAATGAATCAGTGCCGCAGGTACAACCTCGGACCACCAGTGGCCGAGAAAATTACAGATATTCGGAATCCGTCACCCAAGGTCATGTAAAAATCCAGGATATATCTGGTGATATCTCGGGTGCTATTAGAGATAGCGCAATAAATCAAAGTGCATTGTCTGTAGGAGGCCCTGGCGCATGAATCTGGACAGCGCGAACGACCTCGGACCACCAGGGGACGAGAAAACCACCATCTCATGGGGCCGGACACTCAGGGTCAGTGAAAAATCAAATATATATCTGGTGATATCTCGGGTGCTATTACAGATAGCGCAATAAACCAAAGTGCATTATCTGCAGGAGGCCCTGGCGCATGAATCTGTGCAGCTGGAACGACCTCGGGCCACCAGGGGCCGAGAAATCCACAGTCTCATGGGGCCGGACACTCAGGGTCAGGGAAAAATCCAATATATATCTGGTGAAATCACGGGTGCTATTAGAGATAGCGCAATAAACCAAAGTGAATTATCTGCAGAGGCCCTGGCGCATGCACCTGTGCAGCGGGAACGACCTCCGACCACCAGGGGCCGAGTAAACCAACGTCTCATTTGGCCGGACACTCAGGGTCAGGGAAAAATCCAATATATATCTGTTGATATCTCGGGTGCTATTACAGATAGCGCAATAAATCAAAGTGCATTGTATGTAGGAGGCACTGGCGAATGAATCAGTGCCGCAGGTACAACCTCGGACCACCAGTGGCCGAGAAATCCACCGTCTCATGCTGCCGGACACTCAGGGTCAGGGGAAAATCAAATATATATCTGGTGATATCTCGGGTGCTATTAGAGATAGCGCAATAAATCAAAGTGCATAGTCTGCAGGAGGCCTTTGCGAATGAATCTGTGCAGCGGGAACGACCTCGGACCACCACGGGCCGAGAAAACCACCGTCTCATGGGGCCGGACACTCAGGGTCAGGGAATAATCCAATGTATATCTGGTGATATCTCGGGTGCTATTACAGATAGCGCAATAAATCAAAGTGCATTGTCTGTAGAAGGCCCTGGCGCATGAATCTGGGCAGCGGGAACGACCTCGGACCACCAGGGGACGAGAAAACCACCATCTCATGGGGCCGGACACTCAGGGTCAGTGAAAAATCAAATATATATCTGGTGATATCTCGGGTGCTATTACAGATAGCGCAATAAACCAAAGTGCATTATCTGCAGGAGGCCCTGGCGCATGAATCTGTGCAGCTGGAACGACCTCGGACCACCAGGGGCCGAGAAATCCACAGTCTCATGGGGCCGGACACTCAGGGTCAGGGGAAAATTCAATATATATCTGGTGATATCTCGGGTGCTATTAGAGATAGCGCAATAAACCAAAGTGAATTATTTGCAGGTGGCCCTGGCGCATGCATCTGTGCAGCGGGAACGACCTCGGACCACCAGGGGCCCAGAAAACCACCGACACATGGGGCCGGACACTCAGGGTCAGGGGAACATCCAATATATATCTGGTGATATCTCGGGTGCTATTAGAGATAGCGCAATAAATCAAAGTGAATTATCCGCGGGAGGCCATGGCGCAAGAATCTGTGCAGCGGGAACGACCTCGGACCTCCAGGGGCCGAGAAAACCACAGTCTCATGGGGCGGTACACTCAGGGTCAGGGGAAAATTCAATATATATCTGGTGATATCTCGGGTGCTATTAGAGATAGCGCAATAAACCAAAGTGAGTTATCTGAAGGAGGCCCTGGCGCATGCATCTGTGCAACGGGAACGACCTCCGACCACCAGGGGCCGAGTAAACCACCGTCTCATGGGGCCGGATACTCAGGGTCAGGGATAAATCAAATATATATCTGGTGATATCTCGGGTGCTATTACAGATAGCGCAATAAATCAAAGTGCATTGTTTGTAGGAGGCCCAGGCGAATGAATCTGGGCAGCGGGAACGACCTCGGACCACCAGGGGCCGAGAAAAACACCGTCTCATGGGGCCGAACATTAAGGGTCAGGGGAAAATCCAATATATATCTGGTGATATCTCGGGTGCTATTACAGATAGCGCAATAAACCAAAGTGCATTGTCTGTAGGAGGCCCTGGAGCATGAATCTGGGCAGCGGGAACGACCTCGGACCACTAGGGGACGAGAAAACCACCATCTCATGGGGCCGGACACTCAGGGTCAGTGAAAAATCAAATATATATCTGGTGATATCTCGGGTGCTATTACAGATAGCGCAATAAAACAAAGTGCATTATCTGCAGGAGGCCCTGGCGCATGAATCTGTGCAGCTGGAACGACCTCGGACCACCAGGGGCCGAGAAATCCACAGTCTCATGCCGCCGGACACTCAGGGTCAGGGGAAAATCAAATATATATCTGGTGATATCTCGGGTGCTATTAGAGATAGCGCAATAAACCAAAGTGAATTATTTGCAGGTGGCCCTGGCGCATGCATCTGTGCAGCGGGAACGACCTCGGATCTCCAGGGGCCGAGAAAACCACCGACACATGGTGCCGGACACTCAGGGTCAGGGAAAAATCCAATATATATCTGGTGATATCTCGGGTGCTATTAAAGATAGCGCAACAAATCAAAGTGCATTGTCTGTAGGAGGCCCTGGCGCATGAATCTGGGCAGCGGGAACGACCTCGGACCACCAGGGGCCGAGAAAACCACAGTCTCATGGGGCCGGACACTCAGGGTCAGGGAAAAAGCCAATATATATCTGGCGATATCTCGGGTGCTATTACAGTGAGCGCAATAAATCAAAGTGCATTGTCTGTAGGAGGCCCAGGCGAATGAATCAGGCCAGCGGGAACCACCTCGGACCATCAGGGGCCAAGAAAACCACCGTCTCATGGGGCCGGACACTCAGGGTTAGGGGAAAATCCAATATATATCTTGTGATATCTCGGGTGCTATTAGAGATAGCGCAATAAACCAAAGTGAATTATCTGCAGAGGCCCTGGCGCATGCACCTGTGCAGCGGGAACGACCTCCGACCACCAGGGGCCGAGTAAACCAACGTCTCATTTGGCCGGACACTCAGGGTCAGGGAAAAATCCAATATATATCTGGTGATATCTCGGGTGCTATTACAGATAGCGCAATAAATCAAAGTGCATTGTATGTAGGAGGCACTGGCGAATGAATCAGTGCCGCAGGTACAACCTCGGACCACCAGTGGCCGAGAAAATTACAGATATTCGGAATCCGTCACCCAAGGTCATGTAAAAATCCAGGATATATCTGGTGATATCTCGGGTGCTATTAGAGATAGCGCAATAAATCAAAGTGCATTGTCTGTAGGAGGCCCTGGCGCATGAATCTGTACAGCGCGAACGACCTCGGACCACCAGGGGACGAGAAAACCACCATCTCATGGGGCCGGACACTCAGGGTCAGTGAAAAATCAAATATATATCTGGTGATATCTCGGGTGCTATTACAGATAGCGCAATAAACCAAAGTGCATTATCTGCAGGAGGCCCTGGCGCATGAATCTGTGCAGCTGGAACGACCTCGGGCCACCAGGGGCCGAGAAATCCACAGTCTCATGGGGCCGGACACTCAGGGTCAGGGTAAAATCCAATATATATCTGGTGAAATCACGGGTGCTATTAGAGATAGCGCAATAAACCAAAGTGAATTATCTGCAGAGGCCCTGGCGCATGCACCTGTGCAGCGGGAACGACCTCCGACCACCAGGGGCCGAGTAAACCAACGTCTCATTTGGCCGGACACTCAGGGTCAGGGAAAAATCCAATATATATCTGTTGATATCTCGGGTGCTATTACAGATAGCGCAATAAATCAAAGTGCATTGTATGTAGGAGGCACTGGCGAATGAATCAGTGCCGCAGGTACAACCTCGGACCACCAGTGGCCGAGAAATCCACCGTCTCATGCCGCCGGACACTCAGGGTCAGGGGAAAATCAAATATATATCTGGTGATATCTCGGGTGCTATTAGAGATAGCGCAATAAATCAAAGTGCATAGTCTGCAGGAGGCCTTTGCGAATGAATCTGTGCAGCGGGAACGACCTCGGACCACCACGGGCCGAGAAAACCACCGTCTCATGGGGCCGGACACTCAGGGTCAGGGAATAATCCGATGTATATCTGGTGATATCTCGGGTGCTATTACAGATAGCGCAATAAATCAAAGTGCATTGTCTGTAGGAGGCCCTGGCGCATGAATCTGGGCAGCGGGAACGACCTCGGACCACCAGGGGACGAGAAAACCACCATCTCATGGGGCCGGACACTCAGGGTCAGTGAAAAATCAAATATATATCTGGTGATATCTCGGGTGCTATTACAGATAGCGCAATAAACCAAAGTGCATTATCTGCAGGAGGCCCTGGCGCATGAATCTGTGCAGCTGGAACGACCTCGGACCACCAGGGGCCGAGAAATCCACAGTCTCATGGGGCCGGACACTCAGGGTCAGGGAAAAATCCAATATATATCTGGTGAAATCACGGGTGCTATTAGAGATAGCGCAATAAACCAAAGTGAATTATTTGCAGGTGGCCCTGGCGCATGCATCTGTGCAGCGGGAACGACCTCGGATCAACCCCGGCCGAGAAAACCACCGACACATGGGGCCGGACACTCAGGGTCAGGGGAAAATCCAATATATATCTGGTGAAATCACGGGTGCTATTAGAGATAGGGCAATAAACCAAAGTGAATTATTTGCAGGAGGCCCTGGCGCATGCATCTGTGCAGCGGGAACGACCTCGGACCACCACGGGCCGAGAAAACCACCGTCTCATGGGGCCGGACACTCAGGGTCAGGGAATAATCCAATGTATATCTGGTGATATCTCGGGTGCTATTACAGATAGCGCAATAAATCAAAGTGCATTGTCTGTAGGAGGCCCTGGCGCATGAATCTGGGCAGCGGGAACGACATCGGACCACCAGGGGCCGAGAAAACCACAGTCTCATGGGGCCGGATACTCAGGGTCAGGGGAAAATCCAATATATATCTGCTGATATCTCGGGTGCTATTAGAGATAGCGCAATAAACCAAAGTGCATGGTCTGTAGGAGACCCTGGCGCATGGATCTGGCCGGCGGGAACGACCTCGGACCACCAGGGGCCGAGAAAACCACCGTCACATGGGGCCGGACACTCAGGGTCAGGGGAAAATTCAATATATATCTGGTGATATCTCGGGTGCTATTAGAGATAGCGCAATAAACCAAAGTGAGTTATCTGAAGGAGGCCCTGGCGCATGCATCTGTGCAACGGGAACGACCTCCGACCACCAGGGGCCGAGTAAACCACCGTCTCATGGGGCCGGAAACTCAGGGTCAGGGATAAATCGAATATATATCTGGTGATATCTCGGGTGCTATTACAGATAGCGCAATAAATCAAAGTGCATTGTTTGTAGGAGGCCCAGGCGAATGAATCTGGGCAGCGGGAACGACCTCGGACCACCAGGGGCCGAGAAAAAAACCGTCTCATGGGGCCGGACATTAAGGGTCAGGGGAAAATCCAATATATATCTGGTGATATCTCGGGTGCTATTACAGATAGCGCAGTAAACCAAAGTGCATTGTCTGTAGGAGGCCCTGGCGCATGAATCTGTGCAGCAGGAACGACATCAGACAACCAGGGTCCGAGAAAACCATCGACACATGGGGCCGGACTGTCAGGGTCAAGGAAAAATCGAATATATATCTGGTGATATCTCGGGTGCTATTAGAGATAGCGAAATAATTCAAAGTGCATTGTCTGCAGGAGGCACCGGCGCATGAATCTGTGCAGCGGGAACGACCTCGGACCACCAGGGGCCGAGAAAACCATCGACACATGGGGCCGGACTGTCAGGGTCAGGGAAAAATCGAATATATATCTGGTGATATCTCGGGTGCTATTAGAGATAGCGCAATAAACCAAAGTGAATTATCTGCAGGAGGCCCTGGCGCATAAATCTGTGAAGCGGGAACGATCTCGGACCACCAGTGGCCGAGAAAACCACCGTCTCATGGGGCCGGACACTCAGGGTCAGGGGAAAATCCAATACATATCTAGTTATATCTCGGGTGCTATTACAGATAGTGCAGTAAATCAAAGTGCATGGTCTGTAGGAGGCCCTGGCGCATGAATCTGTGCAGCGGGATCGACCTCGGACCACGAGGCAGCGAGAAAACCATCGACACATTGGGCCGGACTGTCAGGGTCAAGGAAAAATCTAATATATATCTGGTGATATCTCGGGTGCTATTAGAGATAGCGCAATAAACCCATGTGCATTGTCTGCAGGAGGCCCTGGCTCATGAATGTGTGCAGCGGGATCGACCTCGGACCACCAGGGGCCGAAAAAGGCACCGTCTCATGGGGCCGGACTGTCAGGGTCAGGGAAAAATCCTATATATATCTGGTGAAATCTCGGGTACTATTAGAGATAGCGCAATAAATCAAAGTGAATTATCTGCAGGGGGCCCTGGCGCATGAATCTGTGCAGCGGAAAGAACCTCGGACCAGCAGGGGCCGAGAAAACCACCGTCTCATGGGGTCGGAGACACAGGGTCAGGGAAAAATGCAATATATATCTGGTGATATCTCGGGTGCTATTACAGATAGCGCAATAAATCAATGTGCACTATCTGTAGGAGGCTCTGGCGCATGAATCTGTGCAGCGGGATCGACCTCGGACCACCAGGGGCCGAGAAAATCACCGTCTCATGGGGCCGGACTGTCAGGATCAGGGAAAAATCCGATATATATCTGGTGATATCTCAGGTGCTCTTAGATATAGCGAAATAAATCAAATTGCATTGTCTGCAGGAGGCCATGGCACATGAATCTGTGCAGCGGGAACGACCTCGGACTAGCAGGGGCCGAGATAACTACCGTCTCATGGGGCGGGACTGTCAGGGTCATGTAAAAATCCAATATATATCTGGTGATATCTCGGGTGCTATTACAGATAGCGCAATAAATCAAAGTGCATTGTCTGTAGGAGACCCTGTCGCATGAATCTGCGCAGCGGGATCGACCTCGGACCACCAGGGGCCGAGAAAATCACCGTCTCATGGGGCCGGACTGTCAGGGCCAGGGAAAAATCCAATATATATCTGGTGATATCTCGGGTGCTATTAGGGATAGCGCAATAAATCAAAGTGCATTGTCTGTAGGAGGCCCTGGCGCATGAATCTGTGCAGCGGGATCGACCTCGGACCACCAGGGGCCGAGAAAATCACCGTCTCATGGGGCCGGACTGTCAGGGCCAGGGCAAAATCCAATAAATATCTGGTGATATCTCGGGTGCTATTAGAGATAGCGCAATAAATCAAAGTGAATTATCTGCAGGAGACCCTGGCGCATGAATCTGTGCAGCGGGATCGACCTCGGACCACCAGGGGCCGAGAAAATCACCGTCTCGTGGGGCGGGACTGTCAGGGTCAGGGAAAAATCCAATATATATCTGGTGATATCTCGGGTGCTATTAGAGATAGCGTAATAAACCAAAGTGCATTGTCTGCAGGAGGCCCTGGCGCATGAATCTGTGCAGCGGGAACAACCTGGGACCACCAGGGGCCGAGAAAACTACCGTCTCATGGGGTCGGGCACTCAGGGTCAGGGAAAAATCCAATATATATCTGGTGATATCTCGGGTGCTGTTAGGGATAGCGAAATAAATCAAAGTGCATTGTCTGCAGGAGGCCCCGGCGCATGAATCTGTGCAGCGGGAACGACCTCGGACCACCAGGGGGCGAGAAAACTGCCGTCTCATGGGGCCGGACACTCAGGGTCAGGGAAAAATCCAATATATATCTCGTGATATCTCGGGTGCTATTAGAGATAGCGCACTAAACCAAAGTGAATTATCTGCAGGGGGCCCTGGCGCATGAATCTGTGCAGCGGGAACGACCTCGGACCAGCAGGGGCCGAGAAAACCACCGTCTCATGTGGTCGGAGACTCAGGGTCAGGGAAAAATGCAATATATATATGGTGATATCTCGGGTGCTATTACAGATAGCGCAATAAATCAAAGTGCATTGTCTGTAGGAGACCCTGGCGCATGAATCTGTGCAGCGGGATCGACCTCGGACCACCAGGGGCCGAGAAAATCACCGTCTCCTGGGGCCGGACTGTCAGGGCCAGGGAAAAATCCAATATATATCTGGTGATATCTCGGGTGTATTACAGATAGCGCAATAAATCAAAGTGCATTGTCTGTAGGAGGCCCTGGCGCATGAATCTGTGCAGCGGGATCGGCCTCGGACCACCAGGGGCCGAGAAAATCACCGTCTCATGGGGTCGGGCACTCAGGGTCAGGGAAAAATCCAATATATATCTGGTGATATCTCGGGTGCTGTTAGGGATAGCGAAATAAATCAAAGTGCATTGTCTGCAGGAGGCCCTGGCTCATGATTCTGTGCAGCGGAAACGACCTCGGACCACCAGGGGCCGAGAAAACTACAGACTCATTGTGCCGGACACTCAGGGACAGGGAAAAATCCAATATACATCTGGTGATATCTCGGGTGCTATTAGAGATAGCGCAATAAATCAATGTGCAATGTTTGTAGGAGGAACTGGCGAATGAATCTGTGCAGCAGGAACGACCTCGGACCACCAGGGGCCGAGAAAATTACAGATATTCGGAATCCGTCACCCAAGGTCATGCAAAAAACCAGCATATATCTGGTGATATCTCGGGTGGTATTACAGATAGCGCGATAAATCAAAGTGCATTGTCTCCAGGAAGCCCTGGCGCATGATTCGATGCAGCGGGAACGACCTCGGACCACCAGGGGTCGAGAAAATCACCGTCGCATGGGGCCGGACTGTCAGGGGCAGGGAGAAATCCAATATATATCTGGTGATATCTCGGGTGCTATTAGAGATAGCGCAATAAATCAATTGCATTGTCTGCAGGAGGCCCTAGCGCATGAATCTGTGCAGCGGGAACGACCTCGGACCACCAGGGGTCGAGAAAATCACCATCGCATGGGGCCGGACTGTCAGGGGCAGGGAGAAATCCAATATATATCTGGTGATATCTCGGGTGCTATTACACATAGCGCAATAAATCAAAGTGCATTGTCTGTAGGAGGCACTGGCGCATGAATCTGTGCAGCGGGATCGACCTAGGACCACCAGGGGCCGAGCGAATCACCGTCTCATGGGGTCGGACACTCTGGGTCCGGGAAAAATCCACTACAAATCTGGTGATATCTCGGGTGATATTACAGCTATCGCAATAAATCAAAAAGCATTGTCTGCAGGCGGCCCTGGCGCATGAATCTGTGCAGCGGGATCGACCTCGGACCACCAGGGGCCGAGAAAATCACCGTCTCATGGGGCCGGACTGTCAGGGCCTGGGAAAAATCCAATATATATCTGGTGATATCTCGGGTGCTATTAGGGATAGCGCAATAAATCAAAGTGCATTGTCTGTAGGAGGCCCTGGCGCATGAATCTGTGCAGCGGGATCGACCTCGGACCACCAGGGGCCGAGAATATCACCGTCTCATGGGGCCGGACTGTCAGGGCCAGGGCAAAATCCAATAAATATCTGGTGATATCTCGGGTGCTATTACAGATAGCGCAATAAATCAAAGTGCATTGTCTGCAGGAGGCCCTGGCTCATGAATCTGTGCAGCAGGAACGACCTCGGACCACCAGGGGCCGAGAAAACCACCGTCTGATGGGGTCGGACACTCAGGTTCCGGGAAAAATCCACTACAAATCGGGTGATATCTCGGGTGATATTACAGATAGCGCAATAAATCAAAAAGCATTGTCTGCAGGAGGCCCTGGCGCATGAATCTGTGCAGCACAATCGACCTCGGACCACCAGGGGCCGAGAAAATCACCGTCTCATGGGCTCGGACTGTCAGGGTCAGGGAAAAATCCAAAATATATCTGGTGATATCTCGGGTGCTATTAGGGATAGCGCAATAAATCAAAGTGCATTGTCTGTAGGAGGCCCTGGCGCATGAATCTGTGCAGCGGGATCGACCTCGGACCACCAGGGGCCGAGAATATCACCGTCTCATGGGGCCGGACTGTCAGGGCCAGGGCAAAATCCAATAAATATCTGGTGATATCTCGGGAGCTATTACAGATAGCGCAATAAATCAAAGTGCATTGTCTGCAGGAGGCCCTGGCTCATGAATCTGTGCAGCAGGAACGACCTCGGACCACCAGGGGCCGAGAAAACCACCGTCTCATGGGGTCGTACACTCAGGGTCCGGGAAAAATCCACTACAAATCTGGTGATATCTCGGGTGATATTACAGATAGCGCAATAAATCAAAGTGCATTTTCTGTAGGCGGCCCTGGCGCATGAATCTGTGCAGCGGGAACGACCTCGGACCACCAGGGGCCGAGAAAACTACCGTCACATGGGGCCGGACACTCAGGGTCAGGGGAAAATCCAATATATATCTGGTGATATCTCGGGTGCTATTACAGATAGCTCAATAAATCAAAGTGCATTGTCTGTAGGAGGACCTGGAGCGTGAATCTGTGCAGCGGGATCGACCTAGGACCACCAGGGGCCGAGAAAACAACCGTCTCATGGGGTCGGACACTCAGCGTCGGGGAAAAATCCCATATACATCTGGTGATATCTCGGGTGCTATTACAGATAGCGCAATAAATCAAAGTGCATTGTCTGCAGGAGGCCCTGGCGCCTGAATCTGTGCAGCGGGATCGACCTCGGACCACCAGGGGCCGAGAAAACCACCGTCTCATGGGGTCGGACACTCAGGGTCACGGAAAAATCCAATATATATCTGGTGATATCTCGGGTGCTATTAGAGATAGCGAAATAAATCAAAGTAAATTATTTGCAGGGATCCCTGGCGCATGAGTCTGTGCAGCGGGGTCGACCTCGTACCACGAGGGACCCAGAAAATCACCGTCTCATGGGGCCGGACACTCAGGGTCAGGGAAAAATCCAATATATATCTGGTGATATCTCGGGTGCTATTACAGATAGCGCAATAAATCAAAGTGCATTGTCTGTAGGAGGCCCTGGCGCATGAATATGTGCAGCGGGATCGACCACGGACTACGAGGGACCGAGAAAACCATCGACACGTGGGGCCGGACTGTCAGGGTCAAGGAAAAATCCAATATATATCTGCTGATATCTCGAGTGCTATTAGAGATAGCGCAATAAATCAAAGTGCATTGTCTGCAGGAGGCCCTGGCTCATGAATCTGTGCAGCAGGAACGACCTTGGACCACCAGGGGCCGAGAAAACCACCGTCTCATGGGGTCGGACACTCACGGTCATGGAAAAATCCAATATAAATCTGATGATACCTCGGGTACTATTAGAGATAGCGCAATAAATCAAAGTGCATTGTCTGCAGGAGGCCCTAGCGTATGAATCTGTGCAGCGGGACCGACCTCGGACATCCAGGGGCCGAGAAAACTACCGTCTCATGGGGCTGGACTGTCAGGGTCAGGGAAGAATCTAATATATATCTGGTGATATCTCGGGTGCTATTAGAGATAGCGCAATAAATCAATGTGAATTATCTGCAGGGGGCCCTGGCGCATGTATCTGAGCAGCGGGATCGACCACGGACCACGAGGGACCGAGAAAACCATCGACACATGGGGCTCTACTGTCAGGGTCAAGGAAAAATCCAATATAGATCTGGTGATATCTCGGGTGCTTTTACAGATAGCGCAATAAATCAAAGTGCATGGTCTGTAGGAGGCCATGGCGCATGAATCTGTGCAGCGGGATACACCTCGGACCACCAGGGGCCGAGAAAATCACCCTCCCATGGGCGCGGACTGTCCGGGTCAGGGAAAAATCCAATATATATCTGGTGATATCTCGGGTGCAATTAGAGATACCGCAATAAATCAAAGTGAATTATTTGCAGGGGGCCCTGGCGCATGAACCTGAGCAGCGGGAACGACCTCGGACCACCAGGGGGCGAGAAAACTACCGTCTCATGGGGCCGGACACTCAGGGTCAGGGAAAAATCCAATATATATCTCGTGATATCTCGGGTGCTATTAGAGATAGCGCAATAAACCAAAGTGCATTGTCTGCAGGAGGCCCTGGCGCATGAATCTGTGCAGCGGGAACGACCTCGGACCACCAGGGGCCGAGAAAACCACCATCCCATGGAGTCGGACACTCAGGGTCAGGGAAAAATCCAATATAGATCTGCTGATATCTCGGGTGCTTTTACAGATAGCGCAATAAATCAGAGTGCATTGTCTGTAGGAGGCCCTGGCGCATGAATCTGTGCAGCGGGATACACCTCGGACCACCAGGGGCCGAGAAAATCACCGTCTCATGGGGCCGGCCTGTCCGGGTCAGGGAAAAATCCAATGTATATCTGGTGATATCTCGGGTGCTATTAGAGATAGCGCAATAAATCAAAGTGAATTATCTGCAGGGGGCCCTGGTGCATGAATCTGAGCAGCGGGATCGATCACGGACCACGAGGGACCGAGATAACCATCGACACATGGGGCCGGACTGTCAGGTTCAAGGAAAAATCCAATATATATCTGGTGATATCTCGGGTGTTATTAGGGATAGCGAAATAAATCAAAGTGCATTGCCTGCAGGAGGCCCTGGCGCATGAATCTGTGCAGCGGGAACGACCTCGGACCTCCAGGGGCCGAGAAAACCACCGTCTCATGGGGCCGGACACTCGGGGTCAGGGGAAAATCCAGTATATATCTGGTGATATCTCGGGTGCTATTAGAGATAGCGCAATAAACCAAAGTGAATTATCTGCAGGAGGCCCTGGCGCATGAATCTGTGCAGCGGGAACGTCCTCGGCCCTCCAGGGGGCGAGAAAACTACCGTCTCATGGGGCCGGACACTCAGGGTCAGGGAAAAATCTAATATATATCTGGTGATATCTCGGGTGCTATTAGAGAGAGCGCAATAAATCAAAGTGAATTATCTGCAGGGGGCCCTGGTGCATGAATCTGAGCAGCGGGATCGATCACGGACCACGAGGGACCGAGAAAACCATCGACACATGGGGCCGGACTGTCAGGGTCAAGGAAAAATCCAATATATATCTGGTGATATCTCGGGTGTTATTAAGGATAGCGAAATAAATCAAAGTGCCTTGCCTGCAGGAGGCCCTGGCGCATGAATCTGTGCAGCGGGAACGACCTCGGACCTCCAGGGGCCGAGAAAACCACCGTATCATGGGGCCGGACACTCGGGGTCAGGGAAAAATCCAATATATATCTCGTGATATCTCGGGTGCTCTTACAGATATCGCACTAAACAAAAGTGAATTATCTGCAGGGGGCCCTGGCGCATGAATCTGTGCAGCGGGAACGACCTCGGACCACCAGGGGGCGAGAAAACTACCGTCTCATGGGGCCGGACACTCAGGGTCAGGGAAAAATCCAATATATATCTCGTGATATCTCGGGTGCTATTAGAGATAGCGCACTAAACCAAAGTGAATTATCTGCAGGGGGCCCTGGCGCATGAATCTGTGAAGCGGGAACGATCTCGGACCACCAGGGGCCGAGAAAACCACCGTCACATGGTTCCGGACACTCAGGGTCAGGGGAAAATCCAATATATATCTAGTGATATCTCGGGTGCTATTACAGATAGCGCAATCAATCAAAGTGCATTGTCTGCAGGAGGCCCTGGCGCATGAATCTGTGCAGCGGGATCGACGACGGACCACCAGGGGCCGAGAAAACCACCGACACATGGGGCCGGACACTCATGGTCAGGGTAAAATCCAATATATATCTGGTGATATCTCGGGTGCTATTACAGATAGCGCAATAAATCAAAGTGCAATGTCTGTAGGAGGCCCTGGCGCTTGAATCTGTGCAGCGGGAACGACCTCGGACCACCGGGGGCCGAGAAAACCACCGTCTCATGGGGCCGGACACTCAGGGTCAGGGGAAAATCCAATATATATCTGGTGATATCTCGGGTGCTATTACAGATAGCGCAATAAATCAAAGTGCATTGTCTGCAGAAGGCCCTAGCGTATGAATCTGTGCAGCGGTACCGACCTCGGACATCCAGGGGCCGAGAAAACTACCGTCTCATGGGGCTGGACTGTCAGGGTCAGGGAAGAATCTAATATATATCTGGTGATATCTCGGGTGCTATTACAGATCGCGCACTAAAGCAAAGTGAATTATCTGCGGGGGGCCGTGGTGCATGAATCTGTGCAGCGGGAACGACCTCGGACCACCATGGGCCGAGAAAACTACCGTTACATGGGGCCGGACACTCACGGACATGGAAAAATCCAATATATATCTGGTGATATCTCGGGTGCTATTAAAGATAGCGCAATAAACCAAAGTTCATTGTCTGCAGGAGGTCCTGGCGCATGAATCTGTGCAGCGGGAACGACCTCGGACCACCAGGGGCCGAGAAAACAACCGTCTCATGGGGCCGGACTGTCAGGGTCAGGGAAAAATCCAATATATATCTGGTGATATCTCGGGAGCTATTACAGATAGCGGAATAAATCAAAGTGCATTGTCTGCAGGAGGTCCTGGCGCATGAATCTGTGCAGCGGGAACGACCTCGGACCACCAGGGGCCGAGAAAACAACCGTCTCATGGGGCCGGACTGTCAGGGTCAGGGAAAAATCCAATATATATCTGGTGATATCTCGGGAGCTATTACAGATAGCGCAATAAATCAAAGTGCATTGTCTGTAGGAGGCACTGGCGAATGAATCTGTGCAGCAGGAACGACCTCAGACCAGCAGGCGCCGAGAAAAGTACAGATATTCGGAATCCGTCACCGAAGGTCATGTAAAAATCCAGCATCTATCTGGTGATATCTCGGGTGCTATTACAGATAGCGCAATAAACCAAAGTGAATTGTCTGTAGGAGGCCCTGGCGCATGAATCTGTGCAGCGGGATCGACCTCGGACCACCAGGGGCCGAGAAAACCACCGACACATGGGGCCGGACTGTCAGGGTCAGGGAAAAATCCAATATATATCTGGTGATATCTCGGGTGCTATTACAGATAGCGCAATAAATCAAAGTGCATTGTCTGTAGGAGGCCCAGGCGCATGAATCTGTGCAGCGGGCACGACCTCGGATCACCAGGGGCCGAGAACACGACCGTCTCATGGGGCCGGACACTCAGGGTCAGGGGAAAATCCAATATATTTCTGGTGATATCTCGGGTGCTATTAGAGATAGCGCAATAAACCAAAGTGAATTATCTGCAGGAGGCCCTGGCGCATGAATCTGTGCAGCGGGAACGACCTCGGACCACCAGGGGCCGAGAAAACGACCGTCTCATGGGGCCGGACAGTCAGGGTAAGTGAAAAATCCAATATATATCTGGTGACATCTCGGGTGCTATTACAGATAGCGCAATAAATCAAAGTGCATTGTCTGTAGGAGGCCCTGGCGCATGAATCTGTGCAGCGGTAACGACCTCGGACCACCAGGGGCCGAGAAAACCACAGTCTCATGGGGCCGGACACTCAGGGTCAGGGTAAAATCCAATATATATCTGGTGATATCTCGGGTGCTATTACAGATAGCGCAATAAATCAAAGTGCATTGTCTGTAGGAGGCCCTGGCGCATGAATGTGTGCAGCGGGAACGACCTCGGACCACCAGGGGTCGAGAAAACGACCGTCTCATGGGGCCGGACACTCAGGGTCAGTGAAAAATCCAATATATATCTGGTGATATCTCGGCAGCTATTACAGATAGCGCAATAAATCAAAGTGCATTGTCTGTAGGAGGCCCTGACGCATGAATCTGTGCAGCGGGAACGACCTCGGACCACCAGGGGCCGAGAAAACGACCGTCTCATGGGGCCGGACAGTCAGGGTAAGTGAAAAATCCAATATATATCTGGTGACATCTCGGGTGCTATTACAGATAGCGCAATAAATCAAAGTGCATTGTCTGTAGGAGGCCCTGGCGCATGAATCTGTGCAGCGGGAACGACCTCGGACCACCAGGGGCCGAGAAAACCACAGTCTCATGGGGCCGGACACTCAGGGTCAGGGTAAAATCCAATATATATCTGGTGATATCTCGGGTGCTATTACAGATAGCGCAATAAATCAAAGTGCATTGTCTGTAGGAGGCCCTGGCGCATGAATGTGTGCAGCGGGAACGACCTCGGACCACCAGGGGTCGAGAAAACGACCGTCTCATGGGGCCGGACACTCAGGGTCAGTGAAAAATCCAATATATATCTGGTGATATCTCGGCTGCTATTACAGATAGCGCAATAAATCAAAGTGCATTGTCTGTAGGAGGCCCAGGCGCATCAATCTGTGCAGCGGGAACGACCTCGGACAACCAGGGGCCGAGAACACGACCGTCTCATGGGGCCGGACACTCAGGGTCAGTGAAAAATCCAATATATATCTGGTGATATCTCGTGTGCTATTACAGATAGCGCAATAAACCAAAGTGAATTATCTGCAGGAGGCCCTGGCGCATGAATCTGTGCAGCGGGAACGTCCTCGGACCTCCAGGGGCTGAGAACACGACCGTCTCATGGGGCCGGACACTCAGGGTCAGGGGAAAATCCAATATATTTCTGGTGATATCTCGGGTGCTATTAGAGATAGCGCAATAAACCAAAGTGAATTATCTGCAGGAGGCCCTGGCGCATGAATCTGTGCAGCGGGAACGACCTCGGACCACCAGGGGCCGAGAAAACGACCGTCTCATGGGGCCGGACAGTCAGGGTAAGTGAAAAATCCAATATATATCTGGTGATATCTCGGGTGCTGTTAGAGATAGCGCAATAAATCAAAGTGAACTGTCTGAAGGGGGCCCTGGCTCATGAATCTGTGCAGCGGGAACGACCTAGGACCACCAGGGGCCGAGAAAACCACCGACACATGGGGCCGGACTGTCAGGGTCAGGGAAAAATCCAATATATATATGGTGATATCTCGGGTGCTATTAGAGTTAGGGCAATAAATCAAAGTGCATTGTCTGTAGGAGGCCCTGGCGCATGAATCTGTGCAGCAGGAACTACCTCGGACCACCAGGGGCGGAGAAAATTACAGATATTCGGAATCCGTCACCCAAGGTCATGTAAAAATACAGCATCTATCTGGTGATATCTCGGGTGCTATTACAGATAGCGCAATAAACCAAAGTGAATTGTCTGCAGGAAGCCTTGGCGCATGAATCTGTGCAGCGGAATCGACCTCGGACCACCAGGGGCCGAGAAAACCACTGTCTCATGGGGCCGGACACTCAGTGTCAGGGGAAAATCCAATATATATCTGGTGATATCTCGGGTGCTCTTACAGATAGCGCACTAAACCAAAGTGAATTGTCTGCAGGAGGCCCTGGCGCATGAATCTGTGCAGCGGGAACGTCCTCGGACCTCCAGGGGCTGAGAACACGACCGTCTCATGGGGCCGGACACTCAGGGTCAGGGGAAAATCCAATATATTTCTGGTGATATCTCGTGTGCTATTAGAGATAGCGCAATAAACCAAAGTGAATTGTCTGCAGGAAGCCTTGGCGCATGAATCTGTGCAGCGGAATCGACCTCGGACCACCAGGGGCCGAGAAAACCACCGTCTCATGGGGCCGGACACTCAGTGTCAGGGGAAAATCCAATATATATCTGGTGATATCTCGGGTGCTCTTACAGATAGCGCACTAAACCAAAGTGAATTGTCTGTAGGAGGCCCTGGCGCATGAATCTGTGCAGCGGGATCGACCTCGGACCACCAGGGGCCGAGAAAACCACCGACACATGGGGCCGGACTGTCAGGGTGAGGGGCAAATCCAATATATATCTGGCGATATGTCGGGTACTATTACAGATAGCGCAATAAATCAAAGTGCATTGTCTGTAGGAGGCCCTGCCGGATGAATCTGTGCAGCGGGAACGACCTCGGACCACCAGGGGCCGAGAAAACGACCGTCTCATGGGGCCGGACGCTCAGGGTCAGTGAAAAATCCAATATAGATCTGGTGATATCTCGGGTGCTATTACAGATAGCGCAATAAATCAAATTGCATTGTCTGTAGGAGGCCCTGGCGCATGAATCTGTGCAGCGGGAACGACCTCGGACCACCAGGGGCCGAGAAAACCACAGTCTCATGGGGCCGGACACTCAGGGTCTGGGAAAAATCCAATATATATCCGGTGATATCTCGGGTGCTATTACAGATAGCGCAATAAATCAAAGTGCATTGTCTGTAGGAGGCCCTGGCGCATGAATCTGTGCAGCGGGAATGACCTCGGACCACCAGGGGCCGAAAAAACCGCAGTCTCATGGGGCCGGACACTCATGGTCAGGGTAAAATCCAATATATATCTGGTGATATCTCGGGTGCTATTACAGATAGCGCAATAAATCAAAGTGCATTGTCTGTAGGAGGCCCTGGCGCATGAATCTGTGCAGCGGGAACGACCTCGGACCACCAGGGGCCGAGAAAACCACAGTCTCATGGGGCCGGACACTCAGGGTCAGGGTAAAATCCAATATGTATCTGGTGATATCTCGGGTGCTATTACAGATAGCGCAATAAATCAAAGTGCATTGTCTGTAGGAGGCCCTGGCGCATGAATGTGTGCAGCGGGAACGACCTCGGACCACCAGGGGTCGAGAAAACGACCGTCTCATGGGGCCGGACACTCAGGGTCAGTGAAAAATCCAATATATATCTGGTGATATCTCGGCTGCTATTACAGATAGCGCAATAAATCAAAGTGCATTGTCTGTAGGAGGCCCAGGCGCATCAATCTGTGCAGCGGGAACGACCTCGGACAACCAGGGGCCGAGAACACGACCGTCTCATGGGGCCGGACACTCAGGGTCAGTGAAAAATCCAATATATATCTGGTGATATCTCGGGTGCTATTACAGATAGCGCAATAAACCAAAGTGAATTATCTGCAGGAGGCCCTGGCGCATGAATCTGTGCAGCGGGAACGTCCTCGGACCTCCAGGGGCTGAGACAACCACCGTCTCATGGGGCCGGACACTCAGGGTCAGGGTAAAATCCAATATATATCTGGTGATATCTCGGGTGCTATTACAGATAGCGCAATAAATCAAAGTGCATCGTCTGTAGGAGGCCCTGGCGCATAAATCTGTGCAGCGGGAACGACCTCGGACCACCAGGGGCCGAGAAAACAACAGTCTCATGGGGCCGGACACTCAGGGTCAGGGGAAAATCCAATATATCTGGTGATATCTCGGGTGCTATTAGAGATAGCGCAATAAACCAAAGTGAATTATCTGCAGGAGGCCCTGGGGCATGAATCTGTGCAGCGGGAACAACCTCGGACCACCAGGGGCCGAAAAAACCACAGTCTCATGGGGCCGGACACTCAGGGTCAGTGAAAAATCCAATATATATCTGGTGATATCTCGGGTGCTATTACAGATAGCGCAATAAATCAAAGTGCAATGTCTGTAGGAGTCCCTGGCGCATGAATCTGTGCAGCGGGAACGACCTCGGACCACCAGGGGCCGAGAAAACCACCGTCTCATGGGGCCGGACACTCAGGGTGAGGGGCAAATCCAATATATATCTGGTGATATCTCGGGTGCTATTAGAGATAGCGTAATAAACCAAAGTGAATTATCTGCAGGAGGCCCTGGCGCATGAATCTGTGCAACGGGAACAACCTCGGACCACCAGGGGCCGATAAAACCACAGTCTCATGGGGCCGGACACTCAGGGTCAGTGAAAAATCCAATATATATCTGGTGATATCTCGGGTGCTATTACAGATAGCGCAATAAATCAAAGTGCATTGTCTGTAGGAGTCCCTGGCGCATGAATCTGTGCAGCGGGACGACCTCGGACCACCAGGGGCCGAGAAAACCACCGTCTCATGGGGCCGGACTGTCAGGGACAGGGAAAAATCCAATATATATATGGTGATATCTCGGGTGCTATTACAGATAGCGCAATAAATCAAAGTGCATTGTCTGTAGGAGGCCCTGGCGCATGAATCTGTGCAGCGGGATCGACCTCGGACCACCAGGGGCCGAGAAAATCACCGTCTCATGAGGCCGGACAGTCAGGGTCAGGGAAAAATCCAATACACATCTGGTGATATCTCGGTTGCTATTAGAGATAGCGCAATAAATCAAACTCCATTGTCTGCAGTAGGCTCTAGCGCATGAATCTGTGCAGCGGGAACGACCTCGGACTACCAGGGACCGAGAAAACTACCGTCTCATGGGGCCGGACACTCAGGGTCAGGGAAAAATACAATATATATCTGGTGATATCTCGGGTGCTATTACAGACAGCGCAATAAATCAAAGTGCATTGTCTGTAGGAGGCCCTGGCGCATGAATCTGTGCAGCGGGATCGACCTCGGACCACCAGGGGCCGAGAAAATCACCGTCTCATGAGGCCGGACTGTCAGGGTCAGGGAAAAATGAAATATATATCTGGTGATATCTCGGGTGCTATTACAGATAGCGCAATAAATCAAAGTGCATTGTCTGCAGGAGGCCCTAGCGCATGAATCTGTGCAGCGGAAACGACCTCGGACCACCAGGGGACGAGAATACTACAGACTCATGGTGCCGGACACTCAGGGACAGGGAAAAATCCAATATACATCTGGTGATATCTCGGGTGCTATTACAGATAGCGCAATAAATCAAAGTGCATTGTCTGTAGGAGACCCTGGCGCATGAATCTGTGCAGCGGGAACGACCTCGGACAAGCAGGGGCCGAGAAATCCACCGTCTCATGGGGTCGGAGACTCAGGGTCAGGGAAAAATGCAATATATATATGGTGATATCCCGGGTGCTATTACAGATAGCGCAATAAATCAATGTGCACTATCTGTAGGAGGCTCTGGCGCATGAATCTGTGCAGCGGGATCGACCTCGGACCACCAGGGGCCGAGAAAATCACCGTCTCATGGGGCCGGACTGTCAGGATCAGGGAAAAATCCGATATATATCTGGTGATATCTCAGGTGCTATTAGATATAGCGAAATAAATCAAATTGCATTGTCTGCAGGAGGCCATGGCACATGAATCTGTGCAGCGGGAACGACCTCGGACTAGCAGGGGCCGAGATAACTACCGTCACATGGGGCGGGACTGTCAGGGTCATGTAAAAATCCAATATATATCTGGTGGTATCTCGGGTGCTATTACAGATAGCGCAATAAATCAAAGTGCATTGTCTGTAGGAGACCCTGGCGCATGAATCTGTGCAGCGGGATCGACCTCGGACCACCAGGGGCCGAGAAAACCACCGTCTCATGGGGTCGGACACTCAGGGTCCGGGAAAAATCCACTACAAATCTGGTGATATCTCGGGTGATATTACAGATAGCGCAATAAATCAAAAAGCATTGTCTGCAGGAGGCCCTGGCGCATGAATCTGTGCAGCGGGATCGACCTCGGACCACCAGGGGCCGAGAAAATCACCGTCTCATGGGGCCGGACTGTCAGGGCCAGGGAAAAATCCAATATATATCTGGTGATATCTCGGGTGCTATTAGGGATAGCGCAATAAATCAAAGTGCATTGTCTGTAGGAGGCCCTGGCGCATGAATCTGTGCAGCGAGATCGACCTCGGACCACCAGGGGCCGAGAAAATCACCGTCTCATGGGGCCGGACTGTCAGGGCCAGGGCAAAATCCAATAAATATCTGGTGATATCTCGGGTGCTATTAGAGATAGCGCAATAAATCAAAGTGAATTATCTGCAGGAGACCCTGGCGTTTGAATCTGTGCAGCGGGATCGACCTCGGACCACCAGGGGCCGAGAAAATCACCGTCTCGTGGGGCGGGACTGTCAGGGTCAGGGAAAAATCCAATATATATCTGGTGATATCTCGGGTGCTATTAGAGATAGCGTAATAAACCAAAGTGCATTGTCTGCAGGAGGCCCTGGCGCATGAATCTGTGCAGCGGGAACAACCTGGGACCACCAGGGGCCGAGAAAACTGCCGTCTCATGGGGCCGGACACTCAGGGTCAGGAAAAAATCCAATATATATCTGGTGATATCTCGGGTGCTATTAGAGATAGCGCAATAAACCAAAGTGCATTGTCTGCAGGAGGCCCTGGCGCATGAATCTATGCAGCGGGAACGACCTCGGAACACCAGGGGCCGAGAAAACCAGTCTCATGTGGTCGGACACTGAGGGTCAGGGAAAAATCCAATATAAATCTGGTGATATCTCGGGTGCAATTACAGATAGCGCAATAAATAAAAGTGCATTGCCTGTAGGAGGCACTGGCGCATGAATCTGTGCAGCGGGATCGACCTAGGACCACCAGGGGCCGAGAAAATCACTGTCTCATGGGGCCGGACCCTCAGGGTCTGGGAAAAATCCAATATATATCTGGTGATATCTCGGGTGCTATTACAGATAGCGCAATAAATCAAAGTGCATTGTCTGTAGGAGACCCTGGCGCATGAATCTGTGCAGCGGGATCGACCTCGGACCACCAGGGGCCGAAAAAACCACAGTCTCGTGGGCCGGACACTCATGGTCAGGGTAAAATCCAATATATATCTGGTGATATCTCGGGTGCTATTACAGATAGCGCAATAAATCAAAGTGCATTGTCTGTAGGAGGCCCTGGCGCATGAATGTGTGCAGCGGGAACGACCTCGGACCACCAGGGGTCGAGAAAACGACCGTCTCATGGGGCCGGTCACTCAGGGTCAGTGAAAAATCCAATATATATCTGGTGATATCTCGGCTGCTATTACAGATAGAGCAATAAATCAAAGTGCATTGTCTGTAGGAGGCCCAGGCGCATCAATCTGTGCAGCGGGAACGACCTCGGACAACCAGGGGCCGAGAACACGACCGTCTCATGGGGCCGGACACTCAGGGTCAGTGAAAAATCCAATATATATCTGGTGATATCTCGTGTGCTATTACAGATAGCGCAATAAACCAAAGTGAATTATCTGCAGGAGGCCCTGGCGCATGAATCTGTGCAGCGGGAACGTCCTCGGACCTCCAGGGGCTGAGAACACGACCGTCTCATGGGGCCGGACACTCAGGGTCAGGGGAAAATCCAATATATTTCTGGTGATATCTCGGGTGCTGTTAGAGATAGCGCAATAAACCAAAGTGAACTGTCTGAAGGGGGCCCTGGCTCATGAATCTGTGCAGCGGGAACGACCTAGGACCACCAGGGGCCGAGAAAACCACCGACACATGGGGCCGGACTGTCAGGGTCAGGGAAAAATCCAATATATATCTGGTGATATCTCGGGTGCTATTACAGATAGCGCAATAAATCAAAGTGCATTGTCTGTAGGAGGCCCTGGCGCATGAATCTGTGCAGCGGGAATGACCTCGGACCACCAGGGGCCGAAAAAACCGCAGTCTCATGGGGCCGGACACTCATGGTCAGGGTAAAATCCAATATATATCTGGTGATATCTCGGGTGCTATTACAGATAGCGCAATAAATCAAAGTGCATTGTCTGTAGGAGGCCCTGGCCCATGAATCTGTGCAGCGGGAACGACCTCGGATCACCAGGGGCCGAGAACACGACCGTCTCATGGGGCCGGACACTCAGGGTCAGGGGAAAATCCAATATATTTCTGGTGATATCTCGGGTGCTATTAGAGATAGCGCAATAAACCAAAGTGAATTATCTGCAGGAGGCCCTGGCGCATGAATCTGTGCAGCGGGAACGACCTCGGACCACCAGGGGCCGAGAAAACGACCGTCTCATGGGGCCGGACAGTCAGGGTAAGTGAAAAATCCAATATATATCTGGTGATATCTCGGGTGCTATTACAGATAGCGCAATAAATCAAAGTGCATTGTCTGTAGGAGGCCCTGGCGCATGAATCTGTGCAGCGGGATCGACCTCGGACCACCAGGGGCCGAGAAAATCACCGTCTCATGAGGCCGGACACTCAGGGTCAGGGTAAAATCCAATATATATCTGGTGATATCTCGGGTGCTATTACAGATAGCGCAATAAATCAAAGTGCATTGTCTGTTGGAGGCCCTGGCGCATGAGTCTGTGCAGCGGGAACGACCTCGGACCACCAGGGGCCGAAAAAACCACAGTCTCGTGGGGCCGGACACTCATGGTCAGGGTAAAATCCAATATATATCTGGTGATATCTCGGGTGCTATTACAGATAGCGCAATAAATCAAAGTGCATTGTCTGTAGGAGGCCCTGGCGCATGAATGTGTGCAGCGGGAACGACCTCGGACCACCAGGGGTCGAGAAAACGACCGTCTCATGGGGCCGGACACTCAGGGTCAGTGAAAAATCCAATATATATCTGGTGATATCTCGGCTGCTATTACAGATAGCGCAATAAATCAAAGTGCATTGTCTGTAGGAGGCCCAGGCGCATCAATCTGTGCAGCGGGAACGACCTCGGACAACCAGGGGCCGAGAACACGACCGTCTCATGGGGCCGGACACTCAGGGTCAGTGAAAAATCCAATATATATCTGGTGATATCTCGGGTGCTATTACAGATAGCGCAATAAATCAAAGTGCATTGTCTGTAGGAGGCCCTGGCGCATAAATCTGTGCAGCGGGAACGACCTCGGACCACCAGGGGCCGAGAAAACCACAGTCTCATGGGGCCGGACACTCAGGGTCAGGGGAAAATCCAATATATCTGGTGATATCTCGGGTGCTATTAGAGATAGCGCAATAAACCAAAGTGAATTATCTGCAGGAGGCCCTGGCGCATGAATCTGTGCAGCGGGAACAACCTCGGACCACCAGGGGCCGAAAAAACCACAGTCTCATGGGGCCGGACACTCAGGGTCAGTGAAAAATCCAATATATATCTGGTGATATCTCGGGTGCTATTACAGATAGCGCAATAAATCAAAGTGCAATGTCTGTAGGAGTCCCTGGCGCATGAATCTGTGCAGCGGGAACGACCTCGGACCACCAGGGGCCGAAAAAACCACAGTCTCATGGGGCCGGACACTCAGGGTCAGGGTAAAATCCAATATATATCTGGTGATATCTCGGGTGCTATTACAGATAGCGCAATAAATCAAAGTGCATTGTCTGTAGGAGGCCCTGGCGCATGAATGTGTGCAGCGGGAACGACCTCGGACCACCAGGGGTCGAGAAAACGACCGTCTCATGGGGCCGGACACTCAGGGTCAGTGAAAAATCCAATATATATCTGGTGATATCTCGGCTGCTATTACAGATAGCGCAATAAACCAAAGTGAATTATCTGCAGGAGGCCCTGGCGCATGAATCTGTGCAGCGGGAACGTCCTCGGACCTCCAGGGGCTGAGAACACGACCGTCTCATGGGGCCGGACACTCAGGGTCAGGGGAAAATCCAATATATTTCTGGTGATATCTCGGGTGCTATTAGAGATAGCGCAATAAACCAAAGTGAATTATCTGCAGGAGGCCCTGGCGCATGAATCTGTGCAGCGGGAACGACCTCGGACCACCAGGGGCCGAGAAAACGACCGTCTCATGGGGCCGGACAGTCAGGGTAAGTGAAAAATCCAATATATATCTGGTGATATCTCGGGTGCTGTTAGAGATAGCACAATAAACCAAAGTGAACTGTCTGAAGGCGGCCCTGGCTCATGAATCTGTGCAGCGGGAACGACCTAGGACCACCAGGGGCCGAGAAAACCACCGACACATGGGGCCGGACTGTCAGGGTCAGGGAAAAATCCAATATATATATGGTGATATCTCGGGTGCTATTAGAGTTAGGGCAATAAATCAAAGTGCATTGTCTGTAGGAGGCCCTCGCGCATGAATCTGTGCAGCAGGAACTACCTCGGACCACCAGGGGCCGAGAAAATTACAGATATTCGGAATCCGTCACCCAAGGTCATGTAAAAATACAGCATCTATCTGGTGATATCTCGTGTGCTATTACAGATAGCGCAATAAACCAAAGTGAATTGTCTGCAGGAAGCCTTGGCGCATGAATCTGTGCAGCGGAATCGACCTCGGACCACCAGGGGCCGAGAAAACCACCGTCTCATGGGGCCGGACACTCAGTGTCAGGGGAAAATCCAATATATATCTGGTGATATCTCGGGTGCTCTTACAGATAGCGCACTAAACCAAAGTGAATTGTCTGCAGGAGGCCCTGGCGCATGAATCTGTGCAGCGGGAACGTCCTCGGACCTCCAGGGGCTGAGAACACGACCGTCTCATGGGGCCGGACACTCAGGGTCAGGGGAAAATCCAATATATTTCTGGTGATATCTCGGGTGCTATTAGAGATAACGCAATAAACCAAAGTGAATTATCTGCAGGAGGCCCTGGCTCATGAATCTGTGCAGCGGGAACGACCTAGGACCACCAGGGGCCGAGAAAACCACCGTCTCATGGGGCCGGACGCTCAGGGTCAGTGAAAAATCCAATATAGATCTGGTGACATCTCGGGTGCTATTACAGATAGCGCAATAAATCAAATTGCATTGTCTGTAGGAGGCCCTGGCGCATGAATCTGTGCAGCGGGAACGACCTCGGACCACCAGGGTCCGAGAAAACCACAGTCTCATGGGGCCGTACACTCAGGGTCTGGGAAAAATCCAATATATATCCGGTGATATCTCGGGTGCTATTACAGATAGCGCAATAAATCAAAGTGCATTGTCTGTAGGAGGCCCTGGCGCATGAATCTGTGCAGCGGGAATGACCTCGGACCACCAGGGGCCGAAAAAACCGCAGTCTCATGGGGCCGGACACTCATGGTCAGGGTAAAATCCAATATATATCTGGTGATATCTCGGGTGCTATTACAGATAGCGCAATAAATCAAAGTGCATTGTCTGTAGGAGGCCCTGGCCCATGAATCTGTGCAGCGGGAACGACCTCGGATCACCAGGGGCCGAGAACACGACCGTCTCATGGGGCCGGACACTCAGGGTCAGGGGAAAATCCAATATATTTCTGGTGATATCTCGGGTGCTATTAGAGATAGCGCAATAAACCAAAGTGAATTATCTGCAGGAGGCCCTGGCGCATGAATCTGTGCAGCGGGAACGACCTCGGACCACCAGGGGCCGAGAAAACGACCGTCTCATGGGGCCGGACAGTCAGGGTAAGTGAAAAATCCAATATATATCTGGTGATATCTCGGGTGCTATTACAGATAGCGCAATAAATCAAAGTGCATTGTCTGTAGGAGGCCCTGGCGCATGAATCTGTGCAGCGGGATCGACCTCGGACCACCAGGGGCCGAGAAAATCACCGTCTCATGAGGCCGGACACTCAGGGTCAGGGTAAAATCCAATATATATCTGGTGATATCTCGGGTGCTATTACAGATAGAGCAATAAATCAAAGTGCATTGTCTGTTGGAGGCCCTGGCGCATGAATCTGTGCAGCGGGAACGACCTCGGACCACCAGGGGCCGAAAAAACCACAGTCTCGTGGGGCCGGACACTCATGGTCAGGGTAAAATCCAATATATATCTGGTGATATCTCGGGTGCTATTACAGATAGCGCAATAAATCAAAGTGCATTGTCTGTAGGAGGCCCTGGCGCATGAATGTGTGCAGCGGGAACGACCTCGGACCACCAGGGGTCGAGAAAACGACCGTCTCATGGGGCCGGACACTCAGGGTCAGTGAAAAATCCAATATATATCTGGTGATATCTCGGCTGCTATTACAGATAGCGCAATAAATCAAAGTGCATTGTCTGTAGGAGGCCCAGGCGCATCAATCTGTGCAGCGGGAACGACCTCGGACAACCAGGGGCCGAGAACACGACCGTCTCATGGGGCCGGACACTCAGGGTCAGTGAAAAATCCAATATATATCTGGTGATATCTCGGGTGCTATTACAGATAGCGCAATTAACCAAAGTGAATTATCTGCAGGAGGCCCTGGCGCATGAATCTGTGCAGCGGGAACGTCCTCGGACCTCCAGGGGCTGAGACAACCACCGTCTCATGGGGCCGGACACTCAGGGTCAGTGAAAAATCCAATATATATCTGGTGATATCTCGGGTGCTATTACAGATAGCGCAATAAATCAAAGTGCATTGTCTGTAGGAGGCCCTGGCGCATAAATCTGTGCAGCGGGAACGACCTCGGACCACCAGGGGCCGAGAAAACCACAGTCTCATGGGGCCGGACACTCAGGGTCAGGGGAAAATCCAATATATCTGGTGATATCTCGGGTGCTATTAGAGATAGCGCAATAAACCAAAGTGAATTATCTGCAGGAGGCCCTGGCGCATGAATCTGTGCAGCGGGAACAACCTCGGACCACCAGGGGCCGAAAAAACCACAGTCTCATGGGGCCGGACACTCAGGGTCAGTGAAAAATCCAATATATATCTGGTGATATCTCGGGTGCTATTACAGATAGCGCAATAAATCAAAGTGCAATGTCTGTAGGAGTCCCTGGCGCATGAATCTGTGCAGCGGGAACGACCTCGGACCACCAGGGGCCGAAAAAACCACAGTCTCATGGGGCCGGACACTCAGGGTCAGGGTAAAATCCAATATATATCTGGTGATATCTCGGGTGCTATTACAGATAGCGCAATAAATCAAAGTGCATTGTCTGTAGGAGGCCCTGGCGCATGAATGTGTGCAGCGGGAACGACCTCGGACCACCAGGGGTCGAGAAAACGACCGTCTCATGGGGCCGGACACTCAGGGTCAGTGAAAAATCCAATATATATCTGGTGATATCTCGGCTGCTATTACAGATAGCGCAATAAACCAAAGTGAATTATCTGCAGGAGGCCCTGGCGCATGAATCTGTGCAGCGGGAACGTCCTCGGACCTCCAGGGGCTGAGAACACGACCGTCTCATGGGGCCGGACACTCAGGGTCAGGGGAAAATCCAATATATTTCTGGTGATATCTCGGGTGCTATTAGAGATAGCGCAATAAACCAAAGTGAATTATCTGCAGGAGGCCCTGGCGCATGAATCTGTGCAGCGGGAACGACCTCGGACCACCAGGGGCCGAGAAAACGACCGTCTCATGGGGCCGGACAGTCAGGGTAAGTGAAAAATCCAATATATATCTGGTGATATCTCGGGTGCTGTTAGAGATAGCACAATAAACCAAAGTGAACTGTCTGAAGGCGGCCCTGGCTCATGAATCTGTGCAGCGGGAACGACCTAGGACCACCAGGGGCCGAGAAAACCACCGACACATGGGGCCGGACTGTCAGGGTCAGGGAAAAATCCAATATATATATGGTGATATCTCGGGTGCTATTAGAGTTAGGGCAATAAATCAAAGTGCATTGTCTGTAGGAGGCCCTCGCGCATGAATCTGTGCAGCAGGAACTACCTCGGACCACCAGGGGCCGAGAAAATTACAGATATTCGGAATCCGTCACCCAAGGTCATGTAAAAATACAGCATCTATCTGGTGATATCTCGTGTGCTATTACAGATAGCGCAATAAACCAAAGTGAATTGTCTGCAGGAAGCCTTGGCGCATGAATCTGTGCAGCGGAATCGACCTCGGACCACCAGGGGCCGAGAAAACCACCGTCTCATGGGGCCGGACACTCAGTGTCAGGGGAAAATCCAATATATATCTGGTGATATCTCGGGTGCTCTTACAGATAGCGCACTAAACCAAAGTGAATTGTCTGCAGGAGGCCCTGGCGCATGAATCTGTGCAGCGGGAACGTCCTCGGACCTCCAGGGGCTGAGAACACGACCGTCTCATGGGGCCGGACACTCAGGG